>NC_140621.1:1061418-1108918 GCF_057382275.1 Copadichromis virginalis
TCCAATGTGGCTGCTGGTCTAATGCACAAACAGCAAATAAAGAGGCTTGAGCCCAGAGGACACCACTGTGCTCAGGCTCATTTGTGATGGAGATAAGACAGCGTACAGGAAGGAGGGAGACAATCTGTCCCGCTGGTGCTCAGCAAGTCACCTGAAACTGAACTAAAAACAAAAGATCTCATGGTGGACTTCAGACAGCTTTCTCCCCACTCGTGATAAACGAGTCTGCTGCAGTCTCCACCTTCAGGTTTCTGCTAAACTCACAGCTGGACCCACAACACCAACTAGGGTGTTGGTGCCAGAGCCCAGCAGTGGCTGCATGTCCTCCCTGTCCTAAGGAAGAACAACCTGGAGCAGAAGCTGCTGCTGGCCTTCTACCAGTCCTCAGTAGAGAACATGCTGTCCTACTGCCTGGGTGTTTGGTATGCAGGGCCCTACTGAGGCCACGTGGAAGGTAAGTAACACTGTCCAAAGAAATCACTGGCCTCCATCTGCCACCCCTGGAGGCCATTGCTAGCTCCTCCTGTCTCAGGAAACCCAGCGTCATCACAGGAGACCCCTTACATCCCACCACCACCTGTTTGACTGCTGCCTTCATGACGGTGCCCCTGGTCATTTAGACCCCACACCTCCAGACTCTCAAACACCTTCTTCTCTGGCGACATTCAGCAAACAATGCCATGTTTGTGCTTTCTTAATGCCAGAGGTTTGGATTTCTGCAGCAGGTTGGCAGCTTTTGTGCACCATACACTAGGGCTGGGCGATATGGCCTAAAATTCATATCACGTTATAGTTTGAAGCACGTGCGGTAACGATATATTCTTTTCTTCTGTATAACGTATTTTCCACACTTAAATCGAGAGTGTGCCTTATGTATGACTTCTGGTTGTGCTTACTGACCTCGAACCAATTTGGGCAGAAATCTGTTAAAAAATGTTTTAGTACAGCTTTGATAAGCCGCGCTGCTTGATGGATGGTCAGAGCATTACGGCTGCCGTAGGGAGGAGCTTCACGGAGTAATCTGGGTCCTAAACTCCGTCAACTTCAGGTCCCAAAGTCAAACGAACACTGAGAGCTAAAAACTGTCTGAATTCTTTCATCTTTAATAAAATCATCAGCGTTGCTGCTTTACCAGGTGTAACAATTAAGTTTTACATCCATGAAAACAGAATTTACTACATTTAACGGAGTTAGAACTTAGCGGAAGTTAGCTCGCTAGTTTCCACCTAAACATTTCATATCATGTTCTGACTGAGATTTCTGAAACTAATTCAAACATACAGCTCTGCTGTCACTTCCAACATAAATGAAGACAGAAAACTAAACAGCAGTGACGTTTGTAGGGTTACTGACGTTGGGCTAGCTGGTATATAATGTTGTGCTACGTGATCGCTAGCGACACAGCTATGTTAGCATAACATTAGCACAGTGAAGCTGGAGGATGAAGCCAACTTTTTTTCCACTGGATAAAAGTTAACGTGAGGGATTCTGGTGGTCAGGGACAAATGCAATCGCATAGCAGGATGCTGTACACGGGCCAAACTCCAGTCAGGAGAACAACTGAGATTATTCATCCACAATACGAGGTTAGTCATTAATATACTGCAACAACATGGGAACAGAGCAGCTGCCAGAGAATTCAACATTAATGAATCAATGTTACAGAAGTGAAGGAAACGCAGTTTTTGGCTTTCCCCATATTTCAGAAGTGCTTACTCTCTTTGCTGTGACTGTCGCCCGCCATCATTTGCAGATGATAATGGTTGTAGCCTGTCACTACCCGATCCGTACCGGAAACCCGATCAGTACCCCGCATGCGCAAATGTTACGTCACTTCCTCTCTTTGCCAACATTGCGACATTCAATATATTTGAATGATACGCGCCCAGTTAGCTCCTAGCATTTCTCAACAGCTCTGCCTCCTTTTCGACTGCCCGGGACATTTAAACAATGGATAATCCCTATACAAAGAAATTCATGCTTTTCTCCTCAACAGAGAGCGTCCCCCGATTGAGCAGCAGCGCCGTAAAATAAGAAGAATGGCGCCTAATTACAGAGTTAATAATGCAGACTTTGTAATATCTCACGTGTAGATTCATCAGCCAGATTAAGTGTTTACTGACAATTGACAGTGATGGCGCACATCATCATCACTATTCCAACAATCCTCTCCTCACAGACGAGCATAAACACACTCGACTATCGCTAAATCAGATTTAACACACGTTTGTAATGACGATAATTCAGTTTATAATAGGGTTTATTCGCTCGGTCAGCAGGTGGCGGTATCCTCGTACACTGGGGAGTAAACTGCCATTAAACGAACAGAAGAAGAAGAAAACATCTGCACATGCGCGGTACAGATCGGGTAGACCCGATTTGTACGGTCAGACTTTACACATGCGCAGGAAGGATCGGAGAGTCCTGATCCGTAACGTTCTTTTTATTTTTCGTTTTTGTCTACATTGTACTGAAATGCTTCATTATTGCAAACATTTTAAGATATACTTGTTATTCTTAACATCTTAACAGATACTCTGACCCATAACTATCGTAAAACGCTACGACCGGAAGTAGAAACCTTTCGCGCATGCGGGGTACCGATCGGGTTTCCGGTACAGATCGGGTAGTGACAATAGCCGCTGCGATGCTTTCGACCAAAACAGGCGCAGCTTCATGACATCATCAACATGCGCTATCGCGGTAGAGCGGTATAGTCAAAATCTCTATTGTTGGCCAAATTTATATGGTTTCTATCGTATATTGTTTATATCGCCCACCCCTACCATACAGCTCTGCACCCTGTGACCCTGGTCTTCCACTTTGTGGATGAGATCCTGGGGCTCCTGATCGTGCAAGATCTAGGAGGGGAAAACTCCTACTCACAATCTAGCTCGCTGCAGCAGTAATTCAAGTTCAGTGCGGATTCTTTCATAGATGTTGGTAAAGGCAGACTGAATTGATCTCATGTTGTCTGTGTGAGTGTGGCACTGAGACTGAAAACCCTTCATGAATGAAGAGGTGTGGCTCAGTACTTTGTCTGTGCAGTTCATAATCTCAAACTGTAAAATACTGGCAGCCTCCTGCAGCAGAGGCACCTGTGGTATACATTTGAAAATCTCTGCCTTTGAATTTGAGATTAGTGAGACTCACACTCACTCACTGCCTCCCCAGCAGGGTGATGACACCTCACAGCTTTTTACAGCTGAGGGGTAAGAGCTACACCACAATATAGCCATTCAAACATAATGAATTACTTGCTAAATCAGACATGTATTGGTAGGAAAAGGTATAAGAAGTAAGCAGAAAACCCCCAATGTAATACTCACCCAGATTCTGACGATACTCTGACTTGATGCCGATCTGCAGCAGCTGATTCTCAAACAAAACTCCGTTGTTTTTGCACACAAACCTGGGAGGGAGAAGACGAACAGTGAAATGACAAGAACAACATCCCTGCAGCTATTTGACAAAACTGGTCCTACTTAGATAATCAGCTATACAGTATTGTGCAAAAGCCTCTTTCTTATTTAAAATTGGAAAGAGATCTACTGATGGTACTTCTCAGCAACAACACGCAGCCCCAAACCATTAGAGCCTCCACTAGTTTAAAGAAGACGCTCTCTTTTCTACCTCTCTCCTGAGAACCCCGTATACACTGAGGATGATTTGAACCACAAACTTCCTGCTGCTACTGATATTCAGTCCAGTACTGGTAACTCGTTGGTGTAGAAATCCTATTTTATGCCTGTCAAACTGCTGTCTTTGGCATTTTTCATAGGCAACATACTGCAACAAGATAAAACCTAAGTCATGTGTACACAACATCAATCATAGGTTAATGTTAAAGAAGCAAAATCAAAATGTTCCTGTGAAAATGTTAGATGCAAGGAGTGGAAAGGAATGCTGCTAATGTCCACAGACAAACTTCCACAGGTCTTTAGAGACACCAAGTGGAAAAACCCAAAACAAACAAACACTATAAAGAGCTGGGGTTGGTTCAAGGCTTTTGCACAGTACTGCATCCTAATTTTGATATTTAGCAAGTAATTGACTCACCTCTGTGGGTGCAGTGATCTGTTAGCCACTGCTTTAATGTCAACATTCATCAAGTCACATAGATAGAATAAGATGGGATCAGATCTAACTTGGTTCCTTCAGTGAACACACGTACAGCACATATACGTTGGGATATCATGGCCCGGTGTGTTACGGCTGATGAGACCTCTACTCCTCCAAGAAACTTTATAGATCCAGTGATTTCAAACGGGAGTCACAAGCAACATCAGACAGTGAATGTTCCCCTGAGGGAAAGCAGATCCCACATCTGGGCTGCTACCACAGGGTGTGCCCTCCATTCCCTCACCAGGAAGCATGGCTGGCTGTCAGAGAAAGATGAACACTGCACTACAGCAGCAGAGTGAGACCCCTTTAACACAGGAGAAGAACATGTCCCACCCTGCCTCTAAGAGACCACTGTTGAATCTCCCATCCTACGACATGCTGGGCCCTCAAACGCTCACCTTTAACAGTGAACGTGGCCCGACAGTGATCACATAGGCCATCGTGCCCAACAATCAGAACATCGTTTACAAATGCAGACAGCACCCCAGCTTAACTGAGAGCGGTGGCGATGAAATGCAGCACTCCATGCTCAGACGTTTGACGCTGGCCGAGAACTGCAATCGGTAACCTGTAGCAACAGTTCGCAGCAACCACGGAGAGGAGGCACAAGCTGAAGCAGGTGAGCAACCAGCAGAACCCAGTGTGTCTGCAAGAAATGCATCACCTGCTTAGTTTAGTTTGGTTTAGACTGGGAGAGGAGTCCACAAGCATCTTTTTAGGGTCGAGTGCCGGAGCTTGTGATTAAGGCTTCAGGCCCAGTCAACTGTCTCCTAGCATAGACATCCACCAGGCAGAAGGGGCATGCCATCCAAAGAGAAACCCCACCTCTGAGGACAGGGGCGAACAGTCACCTCCTGGCCGGGGATGTCCTACCGCGAGGACGTCCCAGTGTAGACCCAGTACACACTGGAGAAATGACATCTATGGGCTGCTCTGGAAAACGATTCAGGTTAACCCCGAGGACGTGGCTGGAGAGAGGCAGGTCTGAGCTACCCTTCTTAAGCTGCTGCCCCTGCACACAGCTGAGTGGTGTTACCAGTTACTGAAGAATGTGATTAATGTTTCAAATGCCTTTGTTAAGACAGTTTTTGACATTATCCATTAAATGGTTCTCAAATTCAGTGCAATATTGGAGCGTTCTTAGCTTTACACGAGTCGGTCGAACTTTTTTCCCTCGTTTAGTCGACTAAGAAATGAGTCACCAGGAACATCTCTGGTATTGGTACACACCAGGTGTGTGAGACGACAGCAGAGATGACTAACAATAGCTAGCTAGCCCAGCTGGGCAGAGGGGTTCTGCTCCTCAGTGAGAACAGCCTAAGAACCGGCGACAAGTGATATACGTGCAGGCAGAGCCACACGTACGTCACTACAGGCATTAAAGAATATCCCATACTATATGCACTGTACCAAGTGAATCGCCTGAACGGGAACCACATATGTGTTAACCAAACAGTTACAAACTGTCTGATATCTGTTCTGCCACAGCTGAAAATGTTCAAAAATGACAGAAATAACCAAATAATCTTTTACAGGTTACCCTGACAAACGAAGGGGAATCAAATTAAACCGTTATTTTAAATATTGGAACTGGATCAGTACACAAGTGGCACTGTATGAATGATGTAATCAGAACTCTGTATTCAAATATACAGAATCCACACTGGAAAGTGGTATGAATCAGACTTAGTAGGGCCTCTAATGTACATGCTTTTTAAAAACAGCAGCAGAACTATGTAGAGCTGATATTTTAATTAAGTGTGCGGACTCTTTTTGACAAGGAATCAAACAATTTTATGCCGAGCTACAGCATGAAAATGTTTAGACACAGAAGAAGCTTACTTGTTAAGAAGTTCATCTGCCTCAGACAGAGGAGGAGCAGGATCCTCAGAGGGAGGAGCAGAGCTGGGAGGCCACAGGACAGGGCAAGGATGCAGGGACAGCCCAAGAACAAAGCAGGGATGGAAGCAGATAGGCAACAGGACAAATAAGGAATGAATGGGTAAGAGTGGAAATGGGAAATGAGAGCAACTCATTCAACACAGTAAACAGGAACGGTGTGATGAAAATTGGCAACAAGATAAAGATAAAGTAAAATGCAGAGCTGGTTAGTACAAGCACTTCACAGGTGAATGATACACACAGTGCAGAGTTCACCATGCACTCTGAATGTGCATCTGTGGTACAATACTCACACAGGCCCGCATCGAATAGCTCTATACTCACTGCTTAACACACGGGCCCACCGCTAAAGAAATAAGCAGGGCTTCAAGTAACGTTAAAGAAAACTAGGTGAACATCAGCACTAAACATGCATATTGTGCACATAAAATGTGATGCCATTAATGATGGTTTTAATGTGCGCACAATATTTGCCCCGCAGTTGCTAGACAGTGTTTCCATGTTTTTACAGTTGTAATGATCATCTACAGTCTGTTTAATGTTCTCCTACCAGTCAGGACTGCTGCTGTGCACAAGCATTCTGGGGGGGTTAAAGGTTATTACCAATAAGGTGCATCAACCACAGCAAAATATGAGACACTGTGGATCAATGGAGACACAATGCATTTGACTAAGATATCAGCTTCTGCTCCACTGAAAAACAAACGGGTGTCTGAAAGAACGATGGTGCTCTTACCCATCCAAATAAACTGACGGCAAATATATTTATAGCCCTTTTCCACTGGTACCTACTGAGCTCGGCGCGACGCAACTCTACTCGGCTGCAGTCGTTTTCCATTACAATCGAGTACCAAGTGCAGAGTTTGTGTGCGACACAAACACAACACAACGCGATGGTGTACCTGCTGTTGGTGTGTGGCCTTGCGGCTCGGGGACCACGTTTTGTGTCATTGTTGGGTTAAAACATGGATGTTTTGTTTTTCATAAAGGAGTCGCTCTCTCTTATGACTCATTGTGCGACGCCACTTAGTGGCCAGTTGGATCAACACGACTCGACTGGTTTTCCATTACAACCCAGTAGTACCTTGTCTGCGTGCTTGTCGTCATAGTAACGTGTGTGCGCGTCCCACAGCACAATTAATATGCAACAAAGGTGGACGTCGAAGCGAATGCATACCTGCTGCTGGGTCTGTAGCTTTTCGTCACACTCGGGGAACACGCCGTCGTTTTCTGTAGCCGTTCTGATTTTTGTGAAAGCAACGCCAAGCAGGTACCAAAAAGTACCTGCTACCAGGTACTGTGACCTAATGGAAAACCCTGCAAACCGTGCCGAGTCGATTCCAGTAGGTAGTAATGAAAAAGGGCTGTAGGTACTAAAACAAAGTCCCTGGTACCACCTAATGGAAAAGCCTAAAGACCAAGTCGAGGTGAGCTGAGTACGGAAAAGGGCCGTGAGATACCCAGGGCTTCACAAACCTACAGGTTGAAAATAATATTAATAGTAAATGTAATAACAAAATCATCTTTTATAGATTAATCTGTAGCATTGTTATATTACTGTGATGCACCTGACAGGAGAAGCAGAGCAATAATTCAGGACCACAGCTCAGAGTGAGACCAGAAGCTTGATGGGATGGGCAGCAGCCAGACACCAGCAAGAAGCACTTTATCAGGACAGACTGACTGAACGAGTGTTTTTGCTGTGTGGTTTATCACAGAAGGAAAGCCCAGAAAAGAGGGCAGTGTGTTGTACTGACTACAGAGCTGTGGATCTGCTGCTCTCACTACTCCTGTGTGGACAGTGTTATATCGATCACCCACAATTTTAGACGAGCAACTACCAAATTGAATGCGGCCTTTGGCACTGTGTACGTGCCCTGTATGAAGCAGTGCAGACGGTTTACAGAGCACGTTCCCTGTAACGTGCTCCCTGCTGCTGCTGCTGCTACAAACCATGTGGCTGACAGCAGAAAAGTTTGCACTCAAAACAGCAAGTTTGACTAAGCTACTTCACTTACGTGCAACAAGTCACCTCCTCAGTAACATACATGTTAAAGACATTTTCAATGAAAAAAACAAAAGCCCGAGTTGCATCTTTTTAGCCAGTTCTAATTTTGTAGGTTACTACTGGTCCCTTACTCCGAGTCACCAGAACCCTCCACCAATAGGGAATCGGAGGTCTCAGTGGGCTGTTCCAGATCTCTGTCAGTGTCAATCATGGTGAAGGACAGGAGAAGACACGCATCCGTATCAAAACACACAGATGTGTAACCGCACAAACAGACACACACACACACACAAACACAGGGGAATGGAGAGAAGGGAAAGAGAAAAAGACGAAAGACAGTCACATACATAGCAAGATTAAAAAAAGCAGACCTGCCAACCTTGAAGCTCATACCGAGTCCATCGTCTCCGTTTGCCACAGATCAGAAACGCTGCGATCCAACTGTGACTCGACTTCTTACGTTTCTTAAAGCTTTTTCTTAAAGATAGTGGGCTGACCCACTACGGATCATGTGCTCCATTTACATGAGCCAAAGCATGAAGGCGTGGCTTATCATCACCAGAGGTTGCAGGTGAAACAATTATGAGAGCCTGGCTCACACCATCATGTGCCCTGTTGAGATCACGTGACTGCAACAGTGAGTGGGGGTTGGAAGGGATCTCAGAACTGGATTATAGACGGCAGACGGCTGGTGTCGTAAGCCCCGCCCTCTGTTCAAAGATGGTTGTTCACAGTGGACATGCATGGCCTCTTTCAAACCATCTGCCTTCTCAGAATGTGAACCCTGGCACCCTTGGAAGAGTGACCTTTGACCTTAAGATGCCGATGTAGTCGAGCCTTGTGCTATCCAGGTGGCTCTTCTATGTTGTGCCATGTGTTTGTGGCACTCCTCGTGTGCTGCACTGCGTACCCCATGTTGCGTAGCTAGTGTTTGGGAGGTGTGTTTGTTGTCTGAGGGTGTGGCTGAGTTTGAAGTGCACCAGGATGCCTCCTGACTTTCTCTGCTAAACCTACATGACAATGTCCTTCCGTTGTCCTTCCATTTCTCCCTCGTTAATGTCAGACCTCGTTTCTTGTCCGTCTTCTTTGATTTGATGGAGCCCCAGTTTGTGGACCTTATTGGTGAAGTCAGAGTTTTTGATGTAGTGGGGCGTGTTCCTCACCATGGGAGCTGGGATGGTGGTGAGGTGCTTGGAAGCGTTGTAGGTGGCTGAGTATACACTGCTAATAATTGAGTGGGACGACTTCTTTGTGAACCCTAAAGGTCCAGCCACCCTTTCACTGAAACAGTTTCTGACAAGACTTCGCCAACGTGGACCAGCTAAAGGTCCAGATGCATCTTTCAGGGCTTTGCATTTGTTAAGGGTTTGACTTTCTTTTATCTCCTACAGTTTTCTTGCTATACATTCAAAATAAAAACCCACTGCCTACGTCACACACTACAGTTCAGCCTTATGATACCAATATACCTGCTGACAGTGCGGTGCTTTTAACAGTTAGGAACACAACAAGTAATCATAGTATTTCACAGCACAATACATGTTATGGCCTGAGCAGTCAAAGAACGAACTTTTCTTTGAGAGCCAAACCTGAAGCAGTACATATTTACTCTTTGAGGAAACGCCTGTGCTTTTATCTCATGCTATACCAATCATTAACATCAACAGCGGCTCTCAAAGAAAAACCAGTCATCAACAAAGAGACGTTGGACCGCAGCATCAGATACAACATCCAACTACAAATGTCTTCAGGTTGGCAGGTCCATATAAGACAAAGAGAGCAAAGTAAGACAGAGTGACCGGTGACAACATGAACAGACTGTAACTACCTGCATCGTAGTTGAAAAGCACAAACACAGCTCCACAACCATCTTACATTCACCACACAGTAAAGAAACAGCAAAGTTTGCCAGTGATGTTTGAGACAGTCCAGTATGAGTCAGTCTTACAGTGTTGTTCCTTTTAGCTCTGCTGCACTTCAGTCATTTTTAACCTCCAGGTACATTCGTGCACAGAACAAACCTGCTTTCTAGCTGAAGCTAACTTTGTTCCACGCTGGGCCCTGCACTACGATGCAAACGTGCACCTTTGTCTGATCGGTGCAGTCTAAGCTGTTTCTATCTTATGGCTGGTTCACCACTGCACACAAATGAAATTGTATGAAAACAGATGTTACTTTGAGCTGTTACTGTGATGTCCCACAATCACCACACACGAGTGTTTGTAATGTTAGTCCTAACGACCAAAGCTGATGATTATTCTTAGTTCACAGGGTGCTGACTTTGAGCAGCTGGTTTTAGTTTCATTTCCTTTTCACACAGCTCTGCAGGCTCACAGCTTCTGTACAGCCACCCATACTGGACTTGACTAAAAGCTTAGTTCAAGAGTTCATCAAGACATGAACTTTCACCTCAGGAAGCCGTCGTCATTCACAGCAGCAGAAGGTGCAGCAGGCCCTGAATCAGAGAACACGTCCACGAGTAGGCTGCCAGCATTGGTCTGAGCAGCACCGACGGGAGCAGCAGAGCGAATTCCCAGCAGGTCTGCTGATGGTGACGGGGTGGACTGGAAACCAGGAAAGTTGTATTAAATGGAAAACATAAGAAAAGCTGAGAGTTTTGCAAACAAAGACTAGAGAAAGCGTGCTTACAGCATTAGATGCAGCCATGGCTGCTGTGTCTGGGCCCCGGTCGGCCCCTCCATTCAACTCCCCAGCCTCTCGTTTGCTATCATCCAGCTCTGTCACAGAGACGGCTCCTGGGCCCTTCTTCTTCTTCAGCTTGGCCAGAATGGAAGACTCCCTCTCTGGAAAGGGAGGCATCTCCTCTAAGACGGTGGCCTGAAGGGGAAACGCATGTTGTGGGTTACCTTAGCCAAGTAGCCCTGACCATTAACATAATGTCGTTTTATCATTGGTGAGAACTAACCAAGACATCGGTGCTCGCAATCGAAGAAAGCTTGAGATACTCGACAGCACGCTGTTGCAGTTCCACATCAGAGTTGCGGATCTGGCTGTCACAGCGCAGCACCTCTTGGATGGTGGCCTTGGTCTCTGGGAACAGGTTGATAAACTTGATGTAGGCCGACAGCAGCAGTGCACGAGTGGGCACCGAGCACAGGTGGAACTTGGAATGAAGAAGGTTGAACTGGACCAGGGGGCTAGATGACAGGGAGACGGGCTTATTACCCAGCATTTCGACTGTCGACTTGTTACCTTATCAGATTAAAACCACCTTACCTGGAGCGTGGGTCACCAGCAATCAGGTTCCCAAACTCTCCAAGAATGTAGCCTCCTACTTTCACCATGTTCTCATGACAGGCAGGGGCTTGCAAAGCCTGGAACACAAAGGTTTAGTGGTTTTCCTGAAACGGATCACTGAAACAACCTTCTTTAGGATTAAAGTATTTTTCGACTTTAGGCCACGTTTGCTTTTGCTCACATCTCCTTCAGTTCTTACTGTTGACATTCAGACGCTTGAGGACAACCACTGCTGTTGCAGACAAGATAAAAACACTGCTATCACATATATGAATCAATTAACCAAAGGTAAACACACTCAAACCGTGGTGTGTGTGCTCCTGAGCAGCTATATTATTCATATATGAAAGTCTGAAGAGCCAAACCAGAGTGTGAGACTAATGTCCAAAAACAAAGTTTGAATGTAAAGAAGGAAAAACTCTTCTTAGTGAAACATCGGGCTGCAGAAGAGCCGTCCCAATAAAACACTTCCGAACCATCTTCCAACTACAAGCTCTCTCTATTCACCTCCACAACATTTCGAGGGTTCATGAAGCAGTACCTCAAAGACCGTTTTGGCAGCGTAGCCTTGCACATCGTCTCGGTTGATGACAATCTGAATGACGCGGTACCACACCTCCTCGCTGACGTAGTCCCCAGCAATGCGAATGAGGTTGAGGATAGTGTCTACATACCAGGAGTAGTCCACGGCATATTTCTCTGCCAGTATGGCCACTTTCAGCACCTGAAACAGCAAAGTCAAAACTGGTTCATCTGTTCAAAGCTGACAGAGTGGATCAGGACTCACCACTCACGTGTTTTCTGTAATGGTGCTAAGTGTTACCCCAGGCCTGGCATAAACAGCATTTGCTTGCACAGTGACTCACACCTACCATTTCCTCTCTGATGGAGTAATCTGCCGTTTCCAAGTAGCTGAGCATCTCCGCTACGATCTGTTTGGCGTTGCTGCGATCACACATGGCATACAACAGATCGGCCGCTCGCTGTCGCACACTCACGTCCCTCTCAGTCTGCAGAAGCACGGACAAACAATAAGAAGAGGAACACTGAGCGCCAACAGTCCGCTACACCAGTGATGGTGTGTGTCTTTGTGAAGGTAAGCATTCATTCTTAAATGTGAGGCGTCACCTTCAGGGCATTGATAACGGTCTCGATGTGTGTCTTGACCGCTTCGTGGGAAAACTCAGAGCTGGCCAGCGTACACATGCTCTCCAAAGCCAGGTAGCGCAGGTTCGTCTCTCTGTGCTGCAAGAACTGACCCAGCTGGTTGCAGGCTCGTACCAGGAGGTTTGGCTCGCTGAGTAGGAGACAGAAAAACTCCCTTCACTGACAGCCTGGTACAGTTCTGAGCAGCCAGTTAGCACAGAGTCATGGTTTGTGTCCGTTTTGGTTTTAAGGTGACGACTCGACCACCACGCTGCTGCTTCTAAGGTACTATAGACCAGCGGTGCCCAACCCCCGGGTCAGGGCCCGGTCCGTGAGTCGTTTGGTACCGGGCCGCGAGAGCTGAGGCTCCGCTGTGAAATTCATGGTTTTCAGGGTTTTTATCGTTAACTCGGTTCCCCTGGGTCTTTCCCGTGTTGTAGTTGTGCGTCTTATTTTGAAAGAAGTATTTACGTGTTACCATAGCGACCAGAGAGCATTAAGGGGCAGAGAGGAGGACGTTACTCTCAGTGTTGTTGAAGCATTTGAGGAGCACGCTGCTAGCTCAGGCGGTAGAGCAGGTCATCCACTGATCGGAAGGTTGGTGGTTCGATTCCTGGCTTCCCCCAGTCTGCATGCCAAATATCCCTGGGCAAGATACTAACCCCAAATTGCTCTCCGATGCATCCATCGGAGTGTGAATGTGTGTGAATGTTAGCTATGAAACACTTAGAAAGATGCGATTGTGTGAATGGGTGAATGCACAGGTTGTGTGAAGCTTTGAGCGCTCAGATGAGTAGAAAAGCACTATATAAGAACCAGTTCATTTACCCTTTACCAATAAAGTTACACAATTACTCAGTTAATTTGTTTATTATGATATTTTCAAAATACCACAGTTTTTATCTTGGTCGTATTTATTTTGTCGTATTTATCCGCCTTAAAGGCCGGTCTGTGGTGCATTAAAGACCGCTGCTGTAGACTATAGAGAACTGATGATTTTCACTCAGCATAGGCATCATCTTTAACTTCTACGTATGTAACGTTGTTAAATAACTGCGCAGAATAATATAAAACCTCTATGAATATACCATAAAGAAAGACTTAATCAGAACGTGGGGCTTTAAACCTGCTTCACACATACAGAGGACCAGACCATGACTGTACAGAGGTTCATCTACATATTTCTGTCTTACGATAAGAGGAAGAAGGGCAGTTCTAACAGTGTGCCATCCTTAGTAGTAGTAAATGTAAGAAATCTGTCAGCAGGGTTTAAATGAGAAGAAATCAGATTAACATTGTCCATTCAATGTTTTCTGAAGTGAAGAAGCTGCTTGGATGAGAAATGAAACATTCTGGGCTTTTCTATAGTACGCTGTGGAAACTGTCATTTAATCTATTAATGAATTACTTTGGTGTCGTTTGGTTACTGGAGGAGGAAAAGTTAAGAAAAACACATTTTAAAGTCTCACATGTCTGCCCAGAGCAGTCCAGCAGTCTGGGCTGGAGTCTGTGGGCTGAGTCGGACCCCCGGGCATACATCTCACACCCCTGTTCTAGCAGACCCTGTGCACACCCACCTGGGAGGAGATCCCCCGGACACCACCTGTTGTCTCATTAGGAGCATGCCCCATCGTTGTTAGGCATGCATGTCAGCACACGAGGGCCAAACACATTACCATGTAACATGTGAAAAAGGACTAGTATGCCATTTCTTCACTGGCTTTGTGGGTTGTGTATATATTACCTTTATCATGTTCTTTAGTGGTATGGATTCTCTTTGTATTCATAAAGTAGTCGTACTATAATTCTTACTAAAAATATCACTATTAGATGTATTAGTAAAAGTACTCCCCTTAATGAACAATACATAAATAATAACTGTACCTCAGACTCACAGGGCCCAAAGTGTGAGTGAGAGTGAGTCAGTGAGAGATGCACAGAACAATTTCAGGATGTATCCATGCTGGTCAAATTTAGAGGGTTTGCAGTTGTTACAGGCTGTGAATGTGCTGAGGAGATGATCTGCGTTTAGGTGTGTGTTGTGATGTAAATAAATATCGTATTTTGCTTTAAAGAAAATAGTTGTTGATACTTTCGTTTTGGGATTATTTTTGTGGAAGCCCGTATTAGTCTTTTTTTATGAGTTCGCCCTCCTTAAGAGCAGTGAGCTTGGGGGCCCTTTTTCCCTTATTTCTATTTTTCCTGAGTTGCACGCCGGTTGCCTAGGCCGGGGTGTAACATTAGTGCTACATTAGAGTTAAAATAGTGTCACATTAGTGTCACATTAGTGTCACATTAGTGCTACATTAGAGTTAAAATAGTGCTACATTAGTGTTACATTAGTGCTACATTAGAGTTACATTAGTGCTACATTAGAGTTAAAATAGTGTCACATTAGTGTCACATTAGTGTCACATTAGTGCTACATTAGTGCTACATTAGAGTTAAAATAGTGTCACATTAGTGCTACATTAGAGTAAAAATAGTGTCACATTAGTGTCACATTAGTGCTACATTAGAGTTACATTAGAGTTACATTAGAGTTACATTAGAGTTACATTAGAGTTAAAATAGTGTCACATTAGTGCTACATTAGTGCTACATTAGAGTTAAAATAGTGTCACATTAGTGCTACATTAGAGTTAAAATAGTGTCACATTAGTGCTACATTAGAGTTAAAATAGTGTCACATTAGAGTTACATTAGAGTTACATTAGAGTTACATTAGTGCTACATTAGAGTTAAAATAGTGTCACATTAGAGTTACATTAGTGCTACATTAAAGTCACATTAGTGTCACATTAGTGTTACAGCTCATCTTCTCTGCTGGGTGTTTAACAAGCAACACTGATGGTGCCACAGGAAACTGTTATCGATGACGAGCTTTGCTGGCTCACCTGTCAGAACTGGAGTCACTTACACCAGAATGTGTTACAAACATACACAGGTAGACTGCATGCACACACATCAGTAATTACACACTTATTTACAGTGTCATTACAGCATGAGCAGCACAGGCTGGCAGCCGACTGCACTTAGATTAAATGTGTGGCGCGAGTTAGCGTGCATTCTTTAAACTCGAGTGATAACAGTTCATTTCAATAATAAGTCAGTGAGGATGCTACAGACAGTACTCACCTGTCATAGTGGATGATAAGTGAAATAGCCTCAAACAGGATGGCATTTTTAGCATTTGAGTGCTGCACCTTCTTTGACTTTGGTGGCTCCTGGGCCTTATTAAGAATGGTCTCCAGACACTCTACCAGACGGCCCTTGACAGCACCATCTTCTGGTGGAGGGTAACACTGCAGCAAGCGCAACAGCTTGCAGGAAAGCCAGGGTGCCGGCACAAAATAGTAGGTGTAATCCTGCAGATCGGTGGAGGCTGACGAAACGATCTGGAGAACAAACAGTATTTATCATTGAGATGAAACCGTCTGCAGAGCATCTGTGTGGAAGCCTGCTCTCAACCGTGCAGTAAAACCTTGGGCCCTGTAACAGCAGAACCTTCCCGGTCGAACCCACTGGCTGGCCTTTCTGTGTGGAGTGTGGCTCCCCCCACAGTCCAAACACCGTCAGTGGTTCCCAAACTTTTTTTCCTAGGCCCCCTTTGTTTTACAAGAACCCCCCCCGCACAAACACATCCTCCAACCACACACGCCCATATTTTGCCCCGTTGCGGTTTATTTCACACCTCAAACATTTAGTAAACACATAAGCAAATACAAGTAAACTGCAATAAATTACAGGTAGTAATAAAATAAACTACTAACTCTTTTACGCTGCGTCCGCACCTACACGGGTGTTTTTGAACACGCAGCTGTTTCGTCCACGTAAACGGCGTTTCGAATCACCAAAAACTGAGATTTTTTAAAACTCCTTTTTTTGCGTTTACGTGTGAACGAGGAATACAGAGTTCGTCACGCAACGTCAAAGCTATGTGCCTTTTTCACGTCACGCTGTGGCCACGTTATTGTTTACATGAGATGAATTGCAGAATGACAGATAGAGACGAAATACTGTTAATCTGACTGTCTGCAGATTTACACGCAGTTACTGTCCCTCCATTACAAAGGCAGAGGCGTCACGGTGTCATTATTTTACATGTAGTTGTTTTTTTCCTGTGTAATAATATTCAACATTGCATCAATACATTTTTCAAAAAAATGCTTCTCTGTGCAAAATAGGTTTAAAAACAAACAGCTGTGGGATCCTGTTTGTCCGTGATTTGAACCGGGGAACAAACTGTGGCAGGATCAGCCTGATGTTATTTGTATCCCGCTGTAACTTGATTTAAACAGCCCAGCGCTGCTCCCGACGAAGGAAAGACCAATCCTGCAGGGAGACCTACCTCGGCACCTGTGCAGGTGAAGCCAAAGGGCAGATTTGCTTCACCATATTTTCTAGTCTTTGGCTTGGAATGAAGTTGGTTTGGAAACATATTCAGCAATGCTTCATCTCCTGCTTTGTGTTTGTGTGGGCGCCCCGTGCTAGCAGTGTCCAAGCGTTTTTGGGTTTTTTCCCTTTTCATACCGCACCCACCCCTGCAATGGCTCTGGGCCCCCCCTAGGGGGCGCGCCCCACACTTTGGGAAGCTCTGGGTTAAGTGGTGATTGTAAATTGGTGCGAATGTGGGGTGTGAGTGGTTGTCTGCCTCTCTGTGTTAACTCGTGACAAACTAACCACGAGTTGGGATCTTCTCCTAACTGATTTATGAATGCAGCACTGTTGATTTGGATCTGCTGTGCAACACCATCGAGAAGCTGCTGGTTCATTCAGCTCTGCAGGTGGAGGGTGCCTTTCTGCTACTACTGATGGAGAAGTGTACACGGCATATTTGAACAACAAACAGGAATAAATGAAGGATAAAAAACCAGTGTGTGTTTTTCACCCCTCTTATTCACCAAACGCTGTGTATTAAATATCCCAGATATCCATGTGGATTTACTGTGCAGGAGGCCATAGTCTGTCTGTGTATTTATCTGGGAGGCTGCCTTGTTTCTTTGCGAGTAGAAAGAAGAAGCGGCTTAAATGTAACGGCCAGTCAGCGGGTCCAACCCTGCAGGTTCAGCTTCAACACGTGACTGACTCGGTACATCTGGGAATCCTGAGCTAACACCGAGACTAATGAGCAGCATCAACAGTGAGAGTTACAAACATGAACATTTTACATACAATTGTTTCTGACACTCACCCTGCTGAGGCGGGAGACGGCGAGGGAAACGCACGTCTTAAACTCGTCTGGATTCTTCTGGCTCAGGCAGGTGATGAGGGAGATGGCTGCTGTCACTACACCCTAACCCCACCCACAAAGAGAAAATGAGTAACCGCACCGATTCATCACAGCGGAGACAACTGGTACATCACAACATGTTTCAGTGGCTCATTGAAAAACAGACAAATGCAGGCAGAAAATTTAATCATGTGAAAACAAAGTGCAGGACTCTGAAGTGTTACAGGGTTCATTCAGTCATTGTTCTCATTATTCTACAGTTAAAACGTTCCGGTAAAAACAAATACCACCGCTGCTTTGGCGCCTATACAGACTTATGCTGAGTCACTAACCCAGTTCAATTTATATTGTACCAAGTCTGAACAACAGCTGCCTCAACAGAGTTCATATCAGAAGATAAAAAAGCTACAATATCAGAAGGAAACCCAACGATCGCCCTGTGAAAAGGCACTCGGCGATAGTGGGAAGGACAAACTCCCTTTTGACAGACAGAACCCTCCGGCAGAGCCAGGCTCAGGCAGGGACAGACATCCACCCTGTCGGTCGGGTGAGGGGAATAAACTGGCCAGAAGGAAAACTACAGGGGATGTACAAGGATGTACCGTCCACTCGGTTCCTTAAGGAGCCTTTTTGTGTTGTTTGGCTAGCGGCACTGAAACAGCTGTGATGTTCGTTTTAGTGAAGCTCTTTATGAATGAGAAGAGTGTGGAGGAGAGCCTGGTCAGGTGACAGGATGGAGTCAGGAACAGATTTTTCCTGGTGTGGCCAGATGTACGAGCGGCACAATCGGCTGCTGCGATCAGCTCCATCTCATGAACAGAACAATCTTTCTTTTTCCAAGAACATCACACCACAAACAGAACTATGATTCTTAGCGAATGCCATCAGCACGTCTGCAGGGAAAGTAGGTTTGTGTGTGTGATGGGGTGATGGAGTAAGACCTCCCCAAACACCAGCAGCTGTTTGGCTGTGCTTGGGTTACTATAAAAGTGATCGCTTAGACTGATTTTGGTTTCCTTATATCCCACCGAGTTATGGTTCTGTCACTAGTTAGCTAACATAAACAAATCTAAGTGTATGTTACCATCAACCAGCCAACCCGATGAAGTCACGCTCAGCACTGGCACAAGATGGCGCTCAACATGTTTGAAAGCCTTTAAGCTCTGGGAACCACTCCATGCTCGGATTGGTTAGTTCGTATTCATCTCTGGCTCTCTTCCACAGCGCGTCTTTGGCCTCCTCATGTAACCACCAGTCACAGCAGATGGCCCCGCCCCTCGCTAAGCCTGGTTATACCGGACCTTTCCTCCTATTCAAAGAGTTTTTCCTTCCCTCCGTCACCAAGTGCTCTCCCACAGGGGGATGTCTGATCGTTGGAGGGGTTTCTCTACATCACTGTAGGGACTCACAATATAAAGTGCTGTTTTTGTGATTTAGCATAATGTAAATAAAACTGAAATGAACCAATGACACGTCCACAGGTGCTCAGCTGGGCTGAAAGGTTAGGATTTACATGACCTAGGATATTATCCTTCTTAGAGTATTTACTGAGTTCTAATGCTCTAATGATAAGGGGCGATCGTGGCTCAAGAGTTGGGAGTTTGCCTTGTAATCGGAAGGTTGCCGGTTCGAGCCCCGGCTTGGACAGTCTTGGTCGTTGTGTCCTTGGGCAAGACACTTCACCCGTTGCCTACTGGTGGTGGTCAGAGGGCCCGGTGGCGCCAGTGTCCGGCAGCCTCGCCTCTGTCAGTGCGCCCCAGGGTGGCTGTGGCTACAATGTAGCTGCCATCACCAGTGTGTGAATGTGTGTGTGAATGGGTGGATGACTGGATATGTAAAGCGCTTTGGGGTCCTTAGGGACTAGTAAAGCGCTATATAAATACAGGCCATTTACCATAAGTCACTGTCGACAGGAAGGAACACTGAGCAGAACAAGCGGCCCACGCGATGCTAAGTCCTCCACAGCATGAAGGGTCCTGCTGCTGAATGACCTCTGTGCTCTTACCATGTGTTGGTCGTTGAGTAAGTGCACTACACGGGACGTCCATTCACCCATCAGCACCAAGTCGGGAGAAGTCTTATAGAGCCGCAGCAGACAAAGGGCCGCTGACTGTTTCACACTGTCCATCGTATCACTGCGTTGCATCACATTCACAGTATCACAGTTAACAGGAGTTAATCTAAAATAAGTACAAAAACAACCCAACAACAGTGAAGCATCAAAAACACTTACCCTGCAACCAGTATCCGAGGGATCTCACTGGCAAAGGCTTCGGCCATCTCACGGCTTCCCACGTTCGCAATACAGTGAAGCGCCAGGCACATGAAGGTGGGGTTGCGGCTGGACAGGTCGTTCTTGATGGCGTTGTTGATCAGACGGATTAGCTCACTATTGCTATTCACCAGCACTGAGATGAACAGGTAGCCCTGGACAAATCCACATCGACAGTAACAGTGAGTGGCTTTCAAACACAGCGTCCCACAGCGTGTGCTCTGCATGTGTCACGATTTTGTGGACTAAGCAGTTTACACCAGCTGCTGTGTCACCCACGTTGTGTTATGATGTTAGCACACTCACAGGTTAACAGGAGCTGTGTCCCAAAACCTAAGCCGCATCCTTCGGAGGACCCGGCCTTTGCGGTCTACGTGGGCCGGGTCCTCCGAAGACCGAGAAGGCCGGAAGTGCGAGGCTGTGAAATTAGACGGTCTAGCCTTCAGATCAGCGTCACCGCGGTCTCGGTGGAGTTTAATAAACTCGGCCATCTGCTCCTTGCTGTCTAAAATATAACAGGACACTGGAGTAAACTCTCGACTGTCTCACACTTCTGTTTAATCAGTTTTCTGTTTGACGTTTAGTCAGCTGTGTGAAAACCACCCGATGGGTTAATAAAGTTTTATTTTACCTAATAACTTTAAATCTCAGCCAAACTGATTTACTCAGGAACCAATCAAACACCGAAAAAAGCCAAACAATAACATTTTTAAGTTATCTGAGTGACTCATATATCATGTTTAACCTGAGCAGCGAAAGACGGCGGTGGGTCTGAAAACGATGAAGCTGGGAGTTCGTTGTTCTTAGCGGCTTCAGTGACCCTCGACCTCCCGGTCAGCTGTCGAGCTGGTGGGTAACAGACGTCTCCGAAAACGTCGGCGCACTTTTGCAAATATGCGATGTTTTGATAAACCGAGCAGATATTTGAGGTTTACACAGATTCATTCTCGCCTGAAAATATGTTAAACGTTTATTTTGTGACCCAGAAAGATTAATAACAGTAATATTAAAACTAACTAGCTGCCGCCATTGTTGGAAACTGGAATGGTGGGCCACGAAGGACACACCCGACCCATCCTTCAAATTCGGGGAAATGAAGGACGGATTTGTCGGCCGCATTTGAAGGAGTCGACGAACTAGGACAGCCTTCATCACCTGGCTGTGACGTAATCGGCCTACAAATGCGGCCTCAGGAGGACGCGGCCGACATTTTGGGACACAGCGAGAGTATCAGGTGTCATGTGAAACTAACGAGCTGTGACACAAATGACCAGCTGACGCCCGTTATACACTCAGTATCTGCTGTACTGGGTCTACAGAGGTCTCTCTTTTAATAGAAACACCTGGATTAAGGCTTCATAGATCAGATCTTAAAACTATGTAAAGAAATGGTTCATCCCAAAATTCATTAGGAAAGCTGATCCCACTCAGCAACAGCAGTCACTGCATGTGTGCTACGTGTAGGGATGGGTACCGGTGTTCTGACATAAACAGTAGTAACCAGACCGAAAAGCAGCGCACATTTCGCTGCTTTTTTTTCCTGAGCTGTGACACACTTTGGATTCTAGCCAATCATTTTACGTTTCCGAGGATAGTAGGCGGGGCCAGGTACGTACGTTCTTTTAGAGCAGAGCTACAGATTAAAAATGTCCAAGGTGAAGCGGTCAAAAGTCTGGCTGTACTTCACAGCAAAAGATGCAAACTCAGCAGCAACAAGTGCTTTAAGCTGATACTGTGATACTGTCAAAGGAGGTAACACCTCGAATCCGATGAAACACCTGGCGACGCATAGCGTTTTTTTTAAAAGCCCAGAAATGCGCCGTATTTGATAGCTTGCTGCGAGACCTCACACCGTGCACATCTACTGCGGGTGTGGTGCCTGTTATCGGACCCGGAGCAACATCCCCAAAAACACGAAGAGTACAGTCCTGGCCCCTAGCCCTGCCAGTGTAGCAGAAATGATGAGGATGATGATGATGCAGCAGCCGTTCTTCTCTGCGTGAGTAGCTTAATGTTGTTCGTGTGTAATTTACGTTGAGTAGGCTAACCACGTTATTACATTAATGCATGTAAGGTGAACTAGCAAACATCATCATAGCTACATGCGGCTGTCTTCTTGTTTGATGGCAGATACTCCCTTCACCCTGGCCAAAAAGGCTAAAATGACCAAAGAAAAAGTGGGAAACAGCTAAACATGAGAGGTTTAGGACAAAGTTTGTGTTTTTTCCATTGTTTAAGCACTGCTTCCAGCCAAGAGTGATGCCATATATGCCCCATAGCTGCAGAAAAGGCTAACATTGTTATCTTTTTACAAAAAACAGCTGAACATGAGAGGTTTTTGGACAAAGTTTGTGTTCTTCATTCTTTAAGCACCGGTTTGAGCACCGTTTAAGCACCGGCACCGTTTCAAAAGTACCGGTTTGGCACCGGTATCGGATAAAACCTAAACGATACCCATCCCTAGCTACGTGTGCTCTCACACCTGCAGTTGAACACCTGCACCGAGACCCTTTGAAGCTGGTCTCAGTACGGCTCCAAAGGAACTCCAGAGCCGTTTGTTTATTGTGTGAACGTGATCCGAGCCCAGGTGTACGCTGCAACACTGTGTGAAACAAACCACAGGAAGTGCTACAGGTTTACACACTTGTTTGTAAACTTGGTAGAAATCAAAGTTCCCAGCTCGGATCAGGGTGAAGGTCTGGAGCTTATTAGCGGTCGTGTTGAGTCAGTCGCAGCAGTCACTTCTCAAACCACATGGATCCTGAATCATCCTTATTCTGCTAACTAAACATTTCCTGTTCCTGAGGAAACTCTCCACACCCCACAGTCAGGAAATGAAAAGGTCTCAGCAGCAGAAGGATTTGTTCTGCAAACATTTACTTCAGTTTTTTCAAACAGCATTTCAAAGAATACATGAATCCACACAGGGCTTCATGTTTTTTCCTAAAATGTAAGTATAAATAAAAACACCCTGGAAAAGCGTGCGGCGGTGACGAATCACAGCTGGTAGTGACGTGAAGTAAAGGACTACCACGTTAGCTATGTCACAAATAATCGAATTCTGTTTTTATTCAATAAAACAGGGAAATGATGCTGTCAACACTCTCACGTCTTATATCTGGTGAGCCTCAACGGGTCAGGGATCGGGTGTTTGAGTCCCTCCTGTACACTGGAGCAGAAGTGGGCCAGCTGTGAACGCTTGGTCACAGTGTTTAGTGGACACGTGAAAAGTGGAAATGCAGCCCATGTTCATACAGCACTTTTATACTGCTACGTAGCACTCAAAGGGCTTTTATACCACACACACACACACACACACACACACACACACACACACACAGTAGTGCAACACTTGCATGCATCTCACACACTGACATGCATTTAAAGAACAAGACTACAACGCTGTGAAAGACTTACAATCTGTTTCTCTGTGTACTTGTTGGAGCTCAGCAGGTTGACGGCCTCCATGTGTCCAAAGTCAATGTCATGGCCAAGCAGAAAGATAAAGAGCAGCTTGCAGACATACTTCTTCTTGCTGTAGCCATCCAAAGCCTTGTCCCCTTTGAACTTGGAGCGGATGTTGGCCAGCTCTTTATTAATCCGTTTGATCTCAGCCTCCTTGCTCTTACCTGATAAGGTTAAAAACACAAAGACACTCGTGTAGCATCAGCATTCAGAGGTGGACAGATCTGGCCACTGAAGGCAACTTTAAGATCGCGCAAACCAGCAACAGCTAATCGTGAGACCGTTTTCATTTTTCTTTGACTGAAACTATTTGACAAAATGTTTGGATAACTACGGAGCCCTGCAAGGGACATAGGAGAAAAAAATGAAGATGAACTTTTGAGAGATCTCACAAAACGTCGAGCTGGTGGGTAACAGACGTCTCCAAAAACTTCGAGCACTTTTGCAAATATGCGACGTCTTGAGATGAGATGAGAGAGCCTTTATTTGTCAGTTGCAGGTCTTTTGCCCACAACCGAGATGACAGACCTTGCCAACCGTACATACAACACAAACATCACATTGGGGAGACAGGTCAGGCCAGGTAGCGAGGAAAAAAACATCGAAATGTGTAACACAGAAGGATAATACAGGAATGCACAGATATCAACACACCACAGCACAATAAACACAGACAGCAACATGGGAAAGAGTTCCAGTGTGTGCATCAGATCTGGGACCGAGCAGATATTTGAAGTTCACACAGCTACATTCTCGCCTGAAAATATCTTTAAAGTTTATTTTGTGACCCAGAAAGAATAATATTAAAACTAAGCCTTCGAATTGGGACAGCCTTCGTCACCTGGCTCGTCACCTATCCCAGGACTGCAGCCAATTCCAGTTTCCAACAATGGTTTAATATTACTCTTACTGCGGTGTTAAGCAATGCAGTTGAAAAATTTGGGTGCACCTAACTTTTGTGCTGATGTGCCTAAGAGAAAAAGTTAGGCGCACCGGTGCAACCGTGGCAAAGAGTTAGTCTAGAGCAG
This sequence comes from Copadichromis virginalis, assembly GCF_057382275.1. NCBI lineage: Eukaryota > Metazoa > Chordata > Actinopteri > Cichliformes > Cichlidae > Copadichromis > Copadichromis virginalis. The sequence continues at coordinate 1,085,856 of NC_140621.1, forward strand.
CGGTCTCCAACCTTTTTTGCGCCACGGACCGGTTTATGCCCGACAATATTTTCACGGACCGGCCTTTAAGGTGTCGCGGATAAATACAACAAAATAAAACTAAAAAAAGAAGGTTTATTCATAACACACGTGAAAAGACCCAGGAAAACAGAGTTAACGATAAAAACGATAACAAAATAACCCTGAAAACTACACATTTCACACCTGAGCCTCAACTCTCGCGGCCCGGTGCCAAACGACTCACGGACCGGTACCGGTCCGAGGCCCGGGGGTTGGGGGCCGCTGGTCTAGAGCCCTGCCCTAGACTTGTATTTCTGACATTAATGGTAAGACGGAGGTGAGTTGTGTGCTTCTGTTTCTTAGATTGTATCTCTGTAGCTGCCATCAGCTGCCACGTGTCCCCTGCTGGGACTATACACACAGTCTGATTAAGAAATTCCTCATATAAGGAATTCCAACAGGTGGTTGGTCATGCATTAGTGTAGGGTCCACCTGATTTGGTGAGGGTGGATGTGGATTTTTGAAGCCTTGCAAGAACTCTGTCAATGTTTGTGATAGAGATGGACCGATCCGATATTACGTATCGGTATCGGTCCGATACTGACCTAAATTACTGGATCGGATATCGGAGAAAAATAAAAAATGTAATCCGATCCATTAAATATCACGAAAGCACCTCACAAAACTTGCAACACGCCGTAACTCACCTCAGAACGTTAGCACGTCGGAGCAGTATGCATCACGTGATAGCGCGGCTGTGGCATGCGCGACCTGTGGTCTGGATAGCATGTGGAGCTTCGCTAGCAACCTGGCATTTCATCTCCGACAAAGTTATCCCCGAGAGAAGTAAAGCAAGTGTGTAAGTCCATCTCTGAATGTTTGTAAAGCATTCCTGCGTTAAGCTTAACGAGCGACTGCCTCTCGCTCTCCGGCTGCTACTTCAATCGTGAAACTGCTTAAATGATCAGCTGATCGGCTTTTCTGTCGCGAGTCCGTCTTTGTTTTTGGCCCACTTTGCACCAGAAAGAGGAAACCAGCGGCTGAACAACAGCAGCACGTTTAAGCTTGATCAGCTGTTGTTAGAATGTATTTAATATTACTTTCTACTCCAGGATCTTTTTCTACGTAGCTGACGCTGGTAACTGTGCAGGGGCGGATCTAGCAAAGTTTAGCCAGGGGGGCCGATAGGGCATTAACAGGGAAAAGGGGGCACAAAGACATACTTTTCTTTCTTATTCTCATTTAAAATGTCGAGCTTTTAATAAATAATTATCTGACACCCAAAGTTTTAATTTGATGTAAAATGTATAGAAGTCAATTACTGTATATAGTGACTATTAAGTCTAATATATATACCCTAGTAAGCTATAGTACTTTTTCCTTTGGGAAGGTACCATCTGTGCAGTCTGCAATTCTGTTGAAGAAAGATGTTGAATCTATTTAATATTTCTTGAAAAATAATTGATTTCTGTGCATTTTTTTTTTCACACTGCATCAAATTAAGGTTGATTACGTTGATTAAGCATCATGAGGTGGAGCGTGAGGGGTGGTTCCCTATTTTTTATTTATTTATTTTTATTGTTGCTGGGAGTTGGAACCCTATTAGTTAGGTTGCTTAATATTTACGCTAAGTACTCTTTAAAATACCAGAATAGGGAGGATGGTGCAGGTTTAAGTTTATTAGATTGATCAGTATTGCTGAACTATGAAATATTTTTTTTGTATACAGGTATAACAGAATAGCTTTAGTGTAGTTGTTGTTTTAAACTTGAGTATGAACTTATACAAAATGCAGCAAGATATTTAAAAAACAGTTTTGTTGATTAAAAAACACTATATCGGATTCATATCGGTATCGGCAGATATCCAAATTTATGATATCGGTATCGGACATAAAAAAGTGGTATCGTGCCATCTCTAGTTTGTGACCAAGTCTAGGTTATCCCCACAACATGGGAACCAATGTAATCCTCTATAAAGGCTGTCTGGTTGTCTGATGGCTCCTACTTTTAAATTGCCCAACTTCCACACATCTTATGTGGTCTGTGTTGAAGCCACTGCAGCCTAAAGCGGGAAAAACAAACAAAAAGCCCTCCACCTGCTAGCAGATGTACGTACGGTATGAAAAAGAAACCCCTAGGAAACACTTTTCTCATCTTATTATGCTCACAAGATTTGAAACAACACTTGACTCCTGACCGTGACACTAAAATGTCCCCTCAAAGGTGGGTGTCCACAATATCCAGCCTTTCACAGCTGAGCGCCTCTATCGCTGGTTTTTGGTATAAAAACAAACAATTTTCAATTGTTGGGAAACAAACCCAAAAATGGAAAGTGTGAAAGCCTTTGTGTGAGTCTTCACCATAAATTCAACAAAGTTTACAGTGTAAACAAAGCAGAACAAAAGTAAAACTGAGAACCGCTTATTGTCCAAGGGGAACAGAGGGTCCACGACGGGCACTACGGCCTAAACGGAGTTGGCAGTTAGTCGTCTGTATGAATCAGACCTGCGACCTGTGCAACTGCTGTTGACCTTTCATGTTTTCTGTCAAAACACGGATGGAACGAGCTCGACCGACTTTATAATGACCATGTTTTTACAGCTATGAAGCCACTATGTTTCTGCAGGATTTCTATTGTTTTATCGCTCAGCTCTAACTGCAAGACAGAAAGCAGGAATGACTTTACTCCATTCAACACACTGTTAAAATAACTGTGTGATGACTCCCGTTGTTGCTGTTCTACTATGTTTCCATCAGGAACCTGTCCCAGCTGTCATGGAGTGAGAAGCAGGGTAGACCCTGGGCCAGGCTGCCGATCTGTATAACTAAAACTGAAGTGAACAAATAAAGTCCAACTGAAAGAGCGCCGACTGGACTGGAGCCAACGACTCTCAGTGTTACCAACAGCACCGCTGTGCACCTGCTAGCATGTTATTAAAGAAATGCATTAAAAAACTGAAATAAATACTGGAGGCTGTTTGTTAGTGTCGGTTTAACAGAATAATACTCTGACTTGCTCTCACTATCCATCCTTTATTCAATGTTCTGCACCCCAGCAAATGAATAAACTCTCGTTTGGACGAGTGTCCCCATGAAGTCAAACAGGCTGGGATGAGTGAGGTCAGTTAGAGAGCCTGCATACTGGATGAACATTCAGGCTCGCTCACCACTGATATTTGACAATGGTGTGTTGATAAAGTATCGCAAAAGGAAGATGACATATTTCTGTATCAATCTTTAGTCTCGCTCTGCTGTGAGCTCACATAGATGAACTGGAAGGCTTTGGGATGTTCCTGCAGAAAAAAATATCCCATTTTAAAATTGATCCAGTAAGATCCCCACGTGGAGTTTCCTCAAATACAAAGCCTCACAATGTTGCCAAATACCTGGCTTCAGCTGGGTTTAGGCTACGGCCCATCTTGGGACATTACACGACCAGATTTCACAACAACAACTTCCTGTTTCATGGCAAAATCTCCATGCCACTTTTACTTTACAATATGAAGCAACTATTGTTTTCAATTGGTGCCATGTTCATAAAATCGAAATGAACTATAAGTGCTTCGGCCCTATCAAACAGAACAGACACAACAGCGTCCTGATCATGATTTTGGCCATAATTAACCGAACATGATCAAACGATACTGAAAACACATGTTCTGCCACAACAAGCTCTCCCTAAACCACTGCCTGACCATTAGGGCTGAACGATATATCGCATTTGCGATAATATCGCGACATGATCAAGTGCAATTTTCTAACCGCAAAGGCTGCAATTATACTCTGGACATGTCCAAATTCATGGGCTGCATCCTCCTGAGGCCGCATTTGTAGACCGATTACGTCACAGCGACGTGCCGAAGGCTGTCCAAATTACTACCATATCCCAGAATTCATAGCGCGGCCCAGCCAAACTCCAGTTTCCAGCAATGGCGGCCGCTACTAAGTTTTAAAATTACTCATACTAATCTTTCTGGGTCACAAAATAAACTTTTAACATTTTCAGGCGAGAAAGTAGTTGTGTAAACATCAAATATCTGCTCGGTTTATCAAGATATCCCATATTTGCAAAAGTGCTTCGACGTTTTCAGAGGCGTCTGCTACCCACCAGCTCGACAGCTAGCCGGGAGCTCGAGGGTTACTGATGCGGCCGAGAACGGCACAACTCCCGGCACATCATGTTCAGATCACCGCGGAGTTTCGCTGCTCGGGTTAAACGTAATATATAAGTCACTTAGACAACCTAAAAATGTTATTGTTGGGCTTTTTTCAGTGTTTTGTTTGTTCGTGAGTAAATCGGTTTGGCTGAGATTAAAGTTATTAGATTAGATAAAATAAAACTTTATTAATCCCCCGGGTGGGTTCCTCCTTGGTTTTCACACAGCTGACTAAACGTCAAACAGAAAACTTATTAAACAGAAGTATGAGACAGTCGAGAATTTACACCAGTGTCTGGTTATATTTTAGATAGCAAGAAGCAGACGGCCGAGTTTATTAAACTCCACCGAGACAGCGGTGACGCTAATCAGAACTAGACCGTCCAATTTCACGCCTTTAAATTTTAATGGCGTGTTTGTGTGTGTGTTTATACAATTGCTATTATGTTTGCACTTTATGTGTAATGTTACTGACTGCAGAGATCAGTAAGATGTGTGTATTTTTTATTTATTAGTTTTATTTATTTAATATTATTTTTTAATTGAATGACTGTCTAGTAGTTCACAGATGTCGAAAAACTGAGTGTGGTAAAGCCACTGATTTTGTTTATGTATATTTCTGCAATCTGCACATTGTACTGACTTTCATTTTAATGTTTACACCAGGGTTCCTTGTCAGCACTTTATGCTCAGATGTTTGTAAGCTAAAAATAAACTATTGTGTATGTTCAAATATACTGTTGTGATTGAAGAAGTTAAATAAAAATGTCAGTCATCAATTCATGCATCACCTCATGTCATCATAACAGAGGTCTGTCTTCCAGGAAAGAACAGTTTAAAATTAATGTAATATAGTATTGGCCATACTATATGATGTATTGCTTGTCTTTGTTTAATAATACAGAAGACAAAGACCTTAAAAAATAATCGCATATCGCATCGCAATCGCAATATTGGGGCAAAAAAAATAGCAATTAGATTATTTTCCATAATCGTTCAGCCCTACTGACCATGTGCCTGCATTTGCCAATCACTGACCTAATTCGTGTTTAGTCTGAAGAAGTAACACTACAGTTAAAGACAGATCTACTTTCTGCTTAAACAGCTATAATGTTAAGCAACACTGGAACAGCAGAAGCCAAAGAGCTTGTCAGTAAAAGACATTTTTACCATGAAAAGCAATGATGATGATAAATGAATGGGATTTAATCATGGGTCATCCTGCAGCCCGCCTTCCTGCTCAAACAGCGATAGACGGCTACCAACCAGCATGGCTGATGAGTTAAAGCTTTCTAACTACCATCTGCCCAAGAAGTGGTACACTCCCCAACTGGCCAGGCAGCAGACAACTGTTTCTAACAGGCTTCCATTAGCACAGATACGCCTCATCCAGTACCTCCAAATGAAATATAAAGACAAAAAACAACCAGTTGCACAGTCTGATTTACATAAGTGTGTTGCTGACATAACAAGACTGAAATTCATTCTCACAGGTTTTTGTCAATAACATTCCAATACAGCCTGTCATGTTATTACTATTTATTTCAAATGAGTATTTGATAACATGTAATCCAGTGTATTTCCCAAGGCTACAAATCACATGTGTTTGGAGATGTCTGCCTGCCTGATACAGCACGTTTGAAAACAAGTCATCTAGACGCCTCTGCAAATGTTTGCAATATTCGTCACTTTGAACATTTACACTAGTTGTTGGTCCACATTTTTATTTTCTGCTGAATTTCTCTTTAAATGTGCCCAAAAGGCAGAAGAACACAGTGAAAGCTGGAGGTATCAAACATTCGACCATGAAGTAGCCATTACTGCCTGTCAGTGTAAGCCTGGAAGAACTGTCAGGTGTGCAGTGACAAGCACATCAAGCACTGGCATGTGTAATCACAGCAAAAAGGAAACAGTAGATGGCAACTACTTCCTATGTTCTTGTTACTACTCAGTAACAGTGAAAAGTGGTATTCACGTCATTACTGGAATAAATATTACTAGGAAACTGACAAAAAAAGACATTTATATAAAACTTTGAAGTCAATTGCTGGATATATGTAGCATTTTGTTACACGTAATAGTATTGTTTATTATTATTTTTTATACTTTGCTCCTTTTGTTGTTGTTTTAAATACCAACCACTGGTTTCCGTGTGAGCTTCAGTCTTCCTTCCCTGCATGTGGAGCGTCCTGACACGACACTAAATTTCAATGAACTTTCGTCCCCGAGCTCTCCAACATGTACAACTACACAACAGGAAGCGTTTGATCAGCGCCGCCACTCCAAGCCTAACATCGCTTATTCTGTTCCTGCAGGTGACTTCACCACCGTCACGTTACTGTCAATACGTAAGAAATCATTGATTGTTTCACTAAACGTTACCAAACTGATTTTTTAGATACAGCTTTCTGCGTCGAGGTTACCACATGACAACGCTGCATGACGTGTGAGACGATCACCAGCAACGACATTAGCCATGTCAACTTTGACGACACAATGAAATAACAACACATATGATGAAGAAGCATACAGAAAGGTAACTCACAGTTTCTAATGTCCGAAATGAAAACAGCCAATCCGCGCATTCCATCTCCTTTCGACACAGCCGGCATGTCTGCAGGTTTCTGTCCTCACTCTGGCCTTCTCCGAAAAACACTGATGCCGGTCACCCTCTCACAGCGGACTGGAGTCGACGATGGCAAACTTGATGTTTAGTAGTAGCCGTTTGCCTGTCTGCAACTTTGTGACTGACTGCTGCCTACCAGGTTCGGTCGCTGCTTTTAGGTGGGTAACTCAGGTAGCATTTACTAGATCCGCTGGATGGCAGTCTATCAACAAGTAGCGGGATAAGTTAACGTTATCCCTGTTAGCTGGCTTGTTTCCTTGGCTATGGCAAGCTAACGTTATTTCATTCAATCCTCATCTACCTTGGATTGGAAATTACGTATAACTCATACCACAAAAATTTGCTAAAGATAAAAACGGCTACTGATAAATGTCTTAAAGCTAAATGCACTCAGACGTGTTAGTAAGAATGCTGTCCGAGAGTATATTGTTCAATTACTTCGAGTCACGTAACGTAAAGCTAGCTTAACAGCTAGCTAGCTGACTAGCAATATCATTCAAATACTGGAGCACATCACCGGTCGATCGGAATAACTCAATAGAGCGTCTCAAATACCAACCAGCGGTCGGACTTCCTTGAGCTCTCTATTCGCGCACTAAATTTGGTTAAAAATATTATGTCCTGAATAGCTGATGTCCGCTCCAATTCGTTAGCCTGCACTGTACGGCTCGGATCAGGCTCGTGACAGCAGAATAACGTGACCGCGCAGCACTCCCGTGAACGCCTACGCTCCTTTTCGTCGTTCGAGTGGACCCTATTGCTGATTGGACAACTTGCGGCAATATGTGGCTGTACCGACACAGTGCAACTCTGCCATGAACCCATTTGTATGGAAAACAGGCTACGACTGAGCGACAGGGAAGCCGGCCCGACGGAAGTATGCTAAAAGTAGGCTTTCGTATTAACAGTGCTAAGCTGTAGTGTCCAGTCGACAAGTGTTTTATTGTCATATACAGATAATCAGTGTAGCAACATTTACCTGTAATGCTCGTGTTTCTCAGCTTTACATGAACATGTACAAAGTGTACAGGTATATTAAGAAAGAACATAACAATAATAAAATAAAAAATAATAAAATACCCAGTATTACATTTTAAGAGAATTTAAAATCATTTTTGGTGTTTACAGTTTGTGCAAAACTGCAGTGAGGATTTAACCATAAAAGACGTTATTGTTTTAAATAATATGTGAGAACTGAAAACATCACATGCAAATGACATGCAGTTTCACCTGTACAGGTATTCATTGGTCCTCGTGCAATGAGATTCCTAGCACAGGTTTCCAGCTAATGTGTCTGTTTACCTGCACGTTTCCATTCAGTTATTTGGGAGCGGTGGCACTCAGATATGCCATCTTAGGACCGTTCAATGGACAGGGTCAAAAAGTGTCTAAACAAAGGCATTTGAAACCAATAACATGATCAGGTCTTAGATCCACAGCATTAGGACATTGATCTACAACAATGCTGCAGTTCTGTGGCAGCTGGCAGCAGATGGCTGCATAACATTTAGGATGCAACATGCAGCACTGAGCATCAATTAAAATATTAATCATTAGATTGCACCACTATGTCTGATACCAATTCAATTCAATTTTATTTATACAGCTCCAAATCACAGCAACAGTCACCTCAAGGCACTTTATATAGTAAGGTCGACCCTACAAGAATACATACAGAGAAAAACCCAACAATCATATGACCCCCTATGAGCAGCACTTTGGCGAACAGTGGGAAGGAAAAACTCCCTTTTAACAGGAAGAAACCTCCAGCAGAACCAGGCTCAGGGAGGGGCGGGGCCATCTGCTGCGATTGGTTGGGGTGAGAGAAGGAAGACAGGATAAAGACATGCTGTGGAAGAGAGACAGGGGTTAATAACAGATATGATTCAATGCAGAGAGGTCTGTTAATACATAGTGAGTGAAGAAGAAATACCCAGTGCATCATGGGAATCCACCAGCAGCATAACTAAGGGAGGATTCAGGGTCACCTGATCCAGCCCTAACTATATGCTTTAGCAAAAAGGAAAGTTTGAAGCCTAATCATTTTTTTGTTTGTTTTGCCTGTCCCGTTTGGCTTTTTTGCATCAGAATTGTTGTCTAAAGGCAAAGAAAGATGCCCAACGGATTTACTTTACCAAATTGACCATCCCAGCCTTGCCGTAATGGTCCATTTGATTCACCTTTTATTGTTTATTTTATTTTCACTTACTGAATACGAGACAGACTTGACTGGGGGAAAGAAGGGGAGAAAGAAAGAGGGAAAGAGAAACAGCTGAGAAGAGGGACGGGGGAGAAGGGCAAAAGACAAAAACCAACAGAATAAGCAGAGAAAAAAATCCATCTATCGATCACCTGGATCACCTGCTGAGAAAGAAAAAAGAAAACAAGCAGAAGAGAACAAGAGTAATAGAATAAACAACATCACAATGATATATGGGAATATGACAGTAAATACTAAATATTAAACATTATTGTGCAGCACGTAAGATCGACAGAACACAGTGTGCTTTGAGGTAGGAGCCAAAAAGGGTGTAGTTTGTGGGTGTGATCACCCGTGTGTACACCTGTGAGCATGGACGCGCTTGTTTTTTTAAAAGGTTCCTTCATGTAATGATCTGCTAGAGGGTGTGGGGGGGCCACAGCCCCGTCCTCCAGGGCATGAAGCAGGTATGGAGGAGATCAAAACTCCAGACATCCAGAGGTCCCCAGAACACAAGAGACCAAGGAAGACCAACAGAGGGGCAGCCGCGCCACTGTCCCAGAAAGAGCTGAGGAGAGTCCCAGATGAGGGCTCACTCAGCAGCCGCGGAGCAGAAGCCAGGGGGAGTTGCAGTGAAGCGCCCGTGAGCTCCGCCGGCAGCCAGCTGCGCCTGAGTGACCGAGCCCCAGGCCGAGAGGCCGGGGGCACCCCACCTCCGAAGTGGCCCGAGCGAGCCCCAGGCTCCAGGCCCCGATAAGCGGCCGCCAAGGAGTGAGCCGGTGTGTACCTGGACGCCCATCCCCGGACACAAAGAACCACCAACGCACCGATGTCTGAGGGAGTCCGCCACTGGCAGGGGAAGTGGTGGTAGGGGGAGATAGGCCTCCAAACCTTGGAGGGCCTGAGGTGTCCCCAGAGAGGTGGCGTCTGACACCCAACCTGACATATAGACACAGACATACAGGCACACACAGACACAAACATCCATTCCCACCCTCATGCTCTCATATGCACTTACTCCACACTCAACCAACGTGGAGACAGACATAAAGAGACGCTGTACACACGATCACACTCCCCAAGCGTACTCTACAAACCGGGTCTAGGTGCCCCCGCCCCTGGAGGGGGAACTGCACCCAGACCCAGGTGGTGTTACCCTTTTCCCTGCGGTGGGGGGAGGCAGACCGCCCCGACTCCGCAGCAGCAGGAAGGCCCCACACTCCAGACCGCAGTCGGACGGCCAACTCCTCCTCCTAGCCCCCCCGCTCCAGCAGGTCGCAGAGAATGGGGGTGAGAGAAGACTCCAAACCTCCCTCCACCCGCTCATTGTAGTGTTGATGCATATGTGTTCTAAGGTGCATTTAAAACCCAGGAGGGCATGGAGCTACCTGCCAGAGAGCAGCAGGTAAGCGCATGGTCCCTCCTGCTAGCCCTCAATGTCTACGTGTATTTAAAATTGAGAGGTGGGCAACGACGCCAGGGGTGGGGTGTACACCCTGATGGTACTTTGGACTCCGTGTATCGTGCCCACCCCCAAGATCCTATATGTATGTGTAATGAGAGTGTGAGTAATGTGAATGTCTAAGTTGTGGGATAAAATTGAGGCAGAGGCAGCCAGAAGGGGACAGGGGGGGGGGGGGGGGGTAGCCTCCTCTGCACCCTGGTGACATACCCCTACTCCAAGGTCCTGCATGTGTGGGTGGTTGTGGTGGAGCGGGAAGAGGGAGGCAGCTGGAGATGGGGAGGGAAGGAAGGGAGGGGCAAGTGACCCCTCCCTGGGGCCAGCTCCCCTGCTGACCCCAGTAGGCACCCCCATACTCCGCGACCCACCAGGGAAAGGGGGCCCAGGCCCATCCAGACCGGGAAGCCTAATCTTAAAAGTAGAGATAGTGTCTGTCTCCCGAATCCAAACTGGAAGCTGGTTCCACAGAAGAGGGGCCTGAAAACTGAAGGCTCTGCCTCCCATTCTACTTTTAAATACTCTAGGCTCTATAATGTTATACTGTGGACATTTATGTGCTTTCTGTGCAGAGGAGGGGTTTTTTTTGTTTCCTGTTCTCATGCTGTCCTCCTGTAGCCCAGCATAAGTAGAGGTCTCTTTTTTTCCTCTAGTTATATTTTATAGTTTGATGATTTAAAGTAGAGATGGACCGATCCGATATTACGTATCGGTATCGGTCCGATACTGACCTAAATTACTGGATCGGATATCGGCGAAAAATAAAAAATGTAATCCGATCCATTAAATATCACGAAAGCACCTCACAAAACTTGCAACACGCCGTAACTCACCTCAGAACATTAGCACGTCGGAGCAGTATGCATCACGTGATAGAGCGGCTGTGGCATGCGGGACCTGTCGGTGGTCTGGATAGCATTTGAAGCTTCGCTAGCAACCTGGCATTTCATCTCCGACAAAGTTATCCCCAAGAGAAGTAAAGCAAGTGTGTAAGTCCATCTCTGAATGTTTGTAAAGCATTCCTGCGTTAAGCTTAACGAGCGACTGCCTCTCGCTCTCCGGCTGCTACTTCAATCATGAAACTGATCAATGATCAGCTGATCGGCTTTTCTGTCGCAAGTCCGTGTCTCTTGTTTGTTTTTGGCCCACTTTGCACCAGAAAGAGGAAACCAGCGGCTGAACAACAGCAGCACGTTTAAGCTTGATCAGCTGTTGTTAGAATTTATTTAATATTACTTTCTACTCCAGGATCGTTTTCTAGGTAACTGTGCAGGGGCGGATCTAGCAAAGTTTAGCCAGGGGGGCCGATAGGGCATTAACAGGGAAAAGGGGGCACAAAGACATACTTTTCTTTCTTATTCTCATTTAAAATGTCGAGCTTTTAATTATTTAATATTTATCTGAATCTTACACCCAAAGTTTTAATCTGATGTAAAATGTATAGAAGTCCATTATTGTATATAGTAACTGTTAAGTCTAATATACCCTAGTAAGCTATAGTACTTTTTCCTTTGGGAAGGTACCATCTGTGCAGTCTGCAATTTTGTCGAAGAAAGATGTTGAATCTATTTAATATTTCTTGAAAAATAATTGATTTCTGTGCATTTTTTTTTTCACACTGCATCAAATTAAGGTTGATTACGTCGATTAAGCATCATGAGGTGGAGCGTGAGGGGTGGTTCCCTATTTTTTATTTATTTATTTTTGTTGTTGCTGGGAGTTGGAACCCTATTAGTTAGGTTGCTTAATATTTACGCTAAGTACTCTTTAAAATACCAGAATAGGGAGGATGGTGCAGGTTTGAGTTTATTAGATTGATCAGTATTGCTGAACTATGAAATATTTTTTTTGCATACAGGTATAACAGAATAGCTTTAGTGTAGTTGTTGTTTTAAACTTGAGTATGAACTTATACAAAATGCAGCAAGATATTTAAAAAACAGTTTTGTTGATTAAAAAACATTATATCGGATTCATATCGGTATCGGCAGATATCCAAATTTATGATATCGGTATTGGTATCGGACATAAAAAAGTGGTATCGTGCCATCTCTAATTTAAAGTCTCACACACAACCCGTCAAAAGGGGAGGGGGACCGGCTGCTTCCAGACCCAGATAGCAAGGAGACATTGAACTAATGTTGATTTTTCATCTGATCCATCAGAATCGTCAGGATTGAAATGTCAAAATCAGTGTTGAAAGAACATTAAAATACTGATGGAACCTGACACTGACAGTGAAATAACATTGATTCACCGTTGTTCTGTTATCGTTGATTGTTGATCTATTTATAGTTGACAAGGTGACAACAATCACGTTGAAAAACCATCGATTTATGGTTGAGCGGGAAATTAAAGCTGCTACCACTTGGACTATTCCATAGCACCCCTCTCACAGTGGTACGTCCCATCAGGCTGCGGGAAAATTCCATTTAAGCTCAGCAGAGTTGACCGGACGTTTTGTCAGAACACCGGAGACACAGTCTGAGTTTGTGCACGACACTCTCGGCTTTATCAGATAAGAATGTGAGAATTTAGTTATTCGTTATTGGAAGGTCGACGTATGTATGATATTACTAAAGCTAACTTAAACAGAAGGAGAAAAGTATAAATTTCACAGACAACACCAACGCTGAACAAAGAAAACATTTCCATGACCCACATTCATGTCTTTCCGTTATAAGGCGATTTGCTTTTGTTAGCCGTGCGGTCGGCTTGCTCTCGCTCTATGGCTGCTGTATACAGAGTTAATTCCCACAAACGATTTACAAATGTGTGCAATATGATCCAGAAAGTTGCCGCTACAAATGCATACAATGCGTGTGTTACACTTGAAGCTTTGACCGCACCGGTTTCCATTTATAAACACGTGAAAGAGTCACCTGAGACCGAATGATCACGTGACTTTACATTTCCGCGACTTTAATAATGAACGTTCCTACCTGGAGCTTATCTTGAATAACATTATTTTCCTCTTTTTATTGACATTGTTTTTTTTTCCATTTTCTCATTTCAGATCAGTAAAGTACAATCGACCCATAAACAAGTAAGATACTCGTGTCTTCAAATTATTGCTAGTTTTTAACCATTTTTGTGTGATGTAAATTTTACTGTAACTTAAAGCAAAATAAACAAAAAACACAATACTGATATTTTGTTTTCTTTCAGACCAAATCCCTTATACAGTTACAGACTGATGATGAGCAACCTCCAAAATCAAAGGTTTCCCCAGGCCCCACGTGTGAAAGTACCAGGTAATAATGTAATGTTTAGTGTGTGTATATATGTGTGTGTGAGAACAGGAACCTCTGTAGACGAGTTGTATGTAATTTTTAATTTTTTAAACATTTTTCTATACAGGCTCCACCACTCTGCAGTCTGCCCCCCCAACTCACTTCTAGCAACCATCATGATGCTCGGGCCAGCTACCGGCTCCTTTCGCCAACCTACACAGCTATGCGACCTCCCCAGCAAATAGTCTGCGTTCAGTACCTTCTCTAATGACGGTATGCTTTGAAACAATGAGCTGCATCACAATTTCATTGTAATCTTAACTTCAAAACACTAATTTATGCTGCTGAATATCATCATATTTTGCTTTGCTATCATATACCATTTATATGTAAAAGGCTAAATTGTAAACAGTTTTAACAGATTGAACTACTTAAACCTGAATGCAAAATGTGAAGCCATCACTTATGGATATAGTCTTTTTTTTCATCACAATGCTTATCCAGTTTATCACAAGCCAGTATTCTTTGTGTTATTGTTCTTGTCAACAGATGCAGCCTTCCAAAAACGTAATCATGATAAACGAGCTGATCAGAGAAGTCGGGGACCTCCGTGAGGAGTTCAGAGCCTTCGGTTAATCCTGCAGCACTGACCCTGTTGATGCTGGGGTATTGCCTCTGGATTAGCCATTTAACAACATAGATGAGATGAAGTGCAATGACCGGAGGTGAATAAAGCAATGGTAAGTTCTTAAAGGTTCTGGTACTTTTGTAACCCAGAACTTTAGAAATTGTCAAATTCAGTTAAACTGCTTAAAATGGCCTTCTCCTGTATGTTCTGATTGAATATACAACAGCAGGCTATCATTGGGAGATCCAACAAATAGAAATAGAAATACATTTCACTGCCAGTAGTTTGGTTTATTCATTATTAGAAAATTAGGCTTTGAGCTTCTCAGCTAATGGCTCTTTGAGAATCAAAGTGATGCAGCAGTTTGCTGACTTTTTCCTTGTGACTTTCATATTAATCCCATAATTTCTCCCTGCTGAAGACAACTGACAAGAGGTTATTCATATTTAAGCTCTAATTTGGCCTTTTCCCCCTTCTTTTTGTGTTTGTGTCCTAGATGGCCTGACTCAGCCGGTGGGGTAAACGCTGTTTCTGAGTTTGCCTTCGGCCAAGCTGTGCAGAAATGTCTCCTCTACGCTCCAGATCACATGGGTGGTGCAGGATGCCCGATATCCAGCTCGATCCCTGAGTAAACTTAAAATAAAATAATAAGTGACCTATAACCAATACCTGTAACAAAGAAACTTTTTTTTCTTAATGTAATAAATTACTTTGTTATTGATACAGATGTCTGTCATTTTTTTATTTCATAATGCCAGATGCTTCATATTATAGGAATATTATTATGGACATGACAAATTGTATTGTTGTTTCAATAGTAACCAAGGGTGCGAAGTGATGGAAAATCAACATCAGACTTCAACAGTGATTCAATATCTGACATTGTTTCAATGTTAAAGGGTGCAAGAGTGACGTTAGGTCAACGTCAGATTTCAACAGTGATTCAATAGAATCACCTGATATTGACTAAACATTGAAACGATGTCTCCTTGCTATCTGGGGATAGAGCACATTTCATTCATAATGTTGTCAGTCCAAGCCCATCATGTATTCATGATTTGAAATGTGTGAAATCCCAGAAATAAACCCTAGACAAAGTGAATCTGTGAACGAAGGTGTAGGTCTGTTAGGTTATGTTGTGGTGATCCTTGGGTTGGGGAATGGGTGTTCATACTGGAGTGCAAAATTAAAACCAAGATGGACAAGAAAGGTTCAAAGCCATCAGGTGCTCAGTTTAGAAAAAATAGAAAAGAAGAGGAGAAACGAGCAACAGATGCAGGTAAGCAGATGTGTGATTGGATGATGGCAGCTCATCCTGAAACAATCAGAATCAGAATAGTTTATTAATCCCGAAGGAAATAATGTGGGTTACAGTTGCTCCAAGAAGAAATGGTAAAAACAGCAACAGTAACAGACTAAACTCCAAATAATACATTATGTTACAGATTTTAATATTAATTAGTTATTGTCAGTTGTTGATTTGTCCTGTTCTCATTGTATGACGAATTATGATGGCTGTCTGGTAGCTGTTTGCATACAATGCATACTCTCTCTCTCTTCATATGTGTGTGTGTTTCTCTGGTGAAATTCAGTGTGGTTCCGACAACAGTTTCATGTTAATGTACAATCCTTAATATTATACACACATTTATACGCACACATAAAGTTTTGTGTGTGTGTGTGTGTGTGTGGGGGGGGGGGGGGGCAGAGGTGAAATCCTCTAACAACGATGCCACGCATACAGGATTGTTTGCATTCATTCACAGATGCTTCAGTGAAGGTTACCAAGTGATCACAGACTATTATTAGGGACTTAAAAAGACCGGAAGTATTCAAACACGTTAAAAACACAACAGTCTTAATGGACGCAGTTCAGTTTGGACCCGGAAGCAGGGTTTTACGTCATCACTTAAAAACCGGATTGATTTGGAGGCCGGGCCTGTCGTCTGCACCAATCAGAGATAAACGTTGGCCGTCGTGGGCGGGACAAAGGGAGACGCTTACAGACCCACGCAGCTACTCTGGGTAGATGATCGAAATGGCGGCGCCAGCAGAAGGGATGGAGGTAAGGTCTTCTAGTGTGGAAATAAGCTTCACTTATATTTATCTTTGGAGACGACACGCGGTCATTTTATACAGTCACGCCACATTGCGTACACGGTTATGTTTTTACCTTTACTTAGCACATGCGTACCAGCTAGTGATGCATCCATTTTAACATGGCTAAGGCTAATAGAGCTTTAGCACCGTTGGCGCTCATTCATCTAACATATGTGACCGAGAAAGGCCAGACACCTCACCCAGCACGTGCCGCATCCTCGCGGCTGTTGGACGCTGGAAGAACAGAACCGTCCTTTCAGCTGACGCGTCACCGGCTGCTGGCAATGGAGCGAGCCTGTCGTGGACCGCATGGGTGCTACCGTGTTAGCTTTTGAACTCGTTAGCTAGCTGTGCTACAGAGTTGAACTCTTTCTTGGTATTTTCTTACAGTTTATCCATAAACTTGTTCTTTAACAGATGTCATGCGATTTCTGCCACGATCGTTTCCCTCTGGTGCAGTTTACAGGCGGCAGCAGCGCTGAACTAGCCGCGTTAGCATCCTCAGGGTGATAAAGAACTACGTTGTAGGGAGCTTTAGGTGCTCTGCCTCTCACAGAGGTGAACAAACGTGCTAGCTGTACTGAGCCCGAGCCGGTAGCTACAGAGGAGGTCGTGAGTGTGCACGTGGAAACCCAGCGTTATCGAGGAAGGCCAAGCGCGCGCGATTTCTACCAGCCATGTGCCACCATCTTTTGTTCGGCAAGAGTTCGCGTTAAAGTGGGCCACGTGTATTCAGCCCGGCGTGGAGTCTGTTTTAAAAACTCTAACCCGTTTAACTCAGTCCGTGAAGCCAGACTGGGAACGTGCGTGTTTTCAGCCCCCGTGTCTAAAGCACGTGGAGCGCCATCTTGTCGGAGTACACAATAGGACATCACTGGTTCGGCTGTTGCCGCCTTCAGCCCTGTTCTGGGTTTTCCCCCTGCAAGAGATGATCGATGCTTATGGTTGTGGATGATGCTGATACCTGGTGTGTGTGTAAACAAACTCTGGACTGTAAGGCTGCCACAGAGTTGCTATATTAATATATCTAATTGTAAAGGGAGCCAACAAAGCTGCTGGTTGTCAGATTTATCAGCTCTTATCACTAAGACGGGAAGTTCTAATCATGTCATTAAGTAGTTATTTGGAGACTGTGCAGCTGCAGCTTTGGTTATTAACGGTGTTGCTGCTTCTAGAACAGTTGTTCCTGTTCCCAGCCCTGAAACTTGTTACTATAGTGATCATCATCATGGTCCTACACGCCTGTTGTTGATACAGAGACTGCGTTTAGCAAAGATGATGTTTAATTGAGACGATCTTGGTCTACTGTGAGGTTTCCCAGGGGGAGAGCTCAGCCAAGCCTGCAGCGGAGGACATGACATCTAAGGACTACTACTTTGACTCATACGCCCACTTTGGAATTCACGAGGTATTTCTCTAGTTCGTAATCTGTTTAGAGCGTAACTCAAGGAAACCTGTGTGTCATGAATCCTGCTTTGTGCTGTAGGAGATGCTGAAGGATGAAGTTCGCACTCTCACGTACCGCAATTCCATGTTCCACAACAAGCACCTTTTTAAGGACAAGGTGGTGCTTGATGTGGGCAGTGGGACGGGTATCCTCTGCATGTTTGCTGCCAAAGCCGGAGCCAAGAAGGTTATAGGGGTAGGTGTTTGATTCACCTATCAGTGGTAACGGCGTCACTCACAGCTAGCGACGGTCTCTTGATGCGTTTGTGTTTGATCTCCGTAGATCGAGTGCAGCAGCATCTCTGACTACGCTGTGAAAATTGTGAAGGCTAACAACCTTGATGATGGTGAGTAAATAGAAGCCAACATGATTTCAGTCACGTGATCATATTTAAAAATACTTGAGCTCTTCTTGTGTCTGCAGTGGTGACCATCATTAAAGGAAAGGTGGAAGAGGTGGAGCTGCCTGTGGATGGAGTAGACATCATCATATCAGAGTGGATGGGCTACTGTCTCTTCTATGAGTCCATGCTTAATACTGTTATTTATGCCAGAGACAAATGGCTGGTAAGTGTGCACTTCTGTTTGTTTGAGCTCTGAGTCCTGTTTCAGTCCTGTGGTTGTTTGGAAAACATGAATTCGATGCGTTCTCTATGAAGGTGTCTGTGCTTGTGAGTACGGTTACGCCATGATGGCGTTGGACTGCGACAGCATGTCTACATGAAGCTGATAACAGTAATGATATTGGACAGCATATCTTTCTACTGGCCCATGTGTGTGGGATTGACTGAACTGTCACAGCTACAGTCCTTGTGACTGTTTGTGTAAACAGTGTTGGCTGTGGTGATGTTTGTGTGTGCGCTCAAACCTTTGTTCCTGTCGCACGTCTGGGTTTGGGTTGAGCCAGGCTCAGCTTGTGGGGTTTTTAAGCTACTCGTTTATTGCTCACTTGGTGTGAACATACTGACTTTATTGATCTTTTCTCTGAATACTTGTGTATTTGTCCCTCTTTATACAATAACAGAAACCAGATGGACTCATTTTTCCAGACAGAGCAACCCTTTACGTCACCGCCATCGAAGACCGACAGTATAAGGACTACAAAATACACTGTGAGTGCTCCGAGTGCTTCCTGTATGCAGGTCATTGTCAATATCACCCAGTTGTCCCACAATAAGAACAAAGATCCAGATAAATGAAGAAGTCCTCGACGTTGGGTTCACTGTTCAGTGTGAACATTAATGTGAGGAGGAAAAAGAGTCAGTGTAGCTGTGGAGCTTCACTCATGAAGTGAAGCAGCAGAAACATTACAGTCCAAACATCAGCGAGGTACCAGCACAGTGAGGTCTCCGGTGTCGGTGCTGCAGTCGTGCTGTGGTGGAGGGGAGCTCCGCTCTGCTGTTACATTTATTCTAATCTGCGCTCCCTTTTCCTCGTCCTGCCGTTCGCCCCACCTGTTGAGTCCAAATCGCTTCCTGTAGTTTTAGAAAAACACATTTAGGTGGTTTTAGGATTTTATTGTGGACGCGTCGTTTTCTAAGTCGATGTATGTTTATCGTTGGTGTCGTCGACTCTGAGGACGCTCTAATAATTCAGTAAGTGGGTGTGGTAAAATGTCATGTGTCCAACATGTAAGGTTACTTCGTTGTGAAAGCGTGCACACAGTGAAGGAAACGAGTGTGTTTTTGTGTCGTCACACAAAGTCCGGTTGTATCTGAAACCAAACTGGACCAAAGGAAACGACCCGTCACAGGAGCCGTCCATCAGTGGGCTCACTCCGTCACCCGTGGGCTCTGATTGGCTTTGATGTGCTGCAGTCGTGACCTGCTGTGAGGTCAAATGTTTGCTCGTGTTGCAGGCATTTCCCCTCTCTGGTGTCATAACTGTTGGGTCTGTTACTCACAAGTAATGGATTACTTTAATGGAGTGTTTTAATTACTACACAGAGTAATTCTGTTGTTTCCGTGACTTTGATTAATCGGAGCACTGAAACAGTCTCAGCAGTACAAACCTGACACACATCTAATGAGGACACGCAGACTGAACTCGGCCGACCACACCAACCTCTCTGCACAGTTAGACTGCTGTGGACTGAGTGGGCCTAAAGACTGAGTGAAAGTAGCTGCGTGTCTGAGATGGTTGGAAGTAACTTTGTTTAATGCTTAAGTCTGAAGTCATTACTCGCCAACAGAGCGCCGCCTCCTCGTCAGCCTGCCTTCATCAAAGGTCACAACACGAACAGGTTTCATGAGCCCAGTTTGACCTTTTAGGTTCAAACTGTCATCAGCATGTAGAGTCAGATATACAGCGATGAGTGTAAAACACTGCACCGGCTCCTTTTATGCTTCACTGTGATGTAACTATGAAAATGCCCATCAGATTGGATCCACTGTGTAATACAAGCTTGTGATGGTGCCGAGTTCAGGCTGTGCTCCAGTGTTTGTAAGCGTTCAGTGTCAACGTGGTTATTTAGTCTGCTCGCCATTAGCAGAACGTCAACAGGACGAGGTGAGCCGAGCACAGCGCTGCACGTGACAGACGCTCAGAGCGGTGACCCGTCTGTCAGAGAGGACACTGTGGACCATTGTAGCTGTAACCTGGTCTTGTCTCTGTCAGGGTGGGAGAACGTGTACGGCTTTGATATGTCCTGCATCAAGGAGGTGGCGATCAAGGAGCCCCTGGTGGATGTGGTGGACCCCAAGCAGCTGGTCAGCAACTCCTGTCTCGTCAGGGTAGGTGGATCGTTCTCTGCTCCTTGAATGGATGTGGGACAGGCAGAGGGTGGCTGAAGCTGACCTGAAACATTTGGTCTGAAGGCATCTTGTCTTTTTTGTCTAGGAGGTGGACATCTACACGGTGAAGGCCGAAGACCTGACGTTCACGTCCCCGTTCTGCCTCCAGGTGAAGAGGAACGACTACATCCACGCGTTGGTTACCTACTTCAACATCGAGTTCACCCGCTGCCATAAGAGGATCGGCTTCTCTACCAGTCAGTGTGCCTGCTGTCTTTACACTGGTGTCCCAGTATGCATGCTTTCTACTGCCCTGATAGTCACTGCATGAAAGCAGGTCTCATACCTGAATGAGTTTACAGTGTTGGCAGGATTGTTGCTCTGGGTGTTCTCAGGGTTCACGTACTTCATCCACATACTGAACATTTCATGTTCTGTCAGACGGGACGCACTGACCTTCCTGCAAACGGCGGCGGGTCGTTGCTGTTGTACAGATCGTTCACCACTGTGAGCTGACATTAGTGTCTGCTTTGACAAATTCAGTTTTATTTATACAGCAACGAATCCGGGAGGAGAAGCTCACATCTCAGCCTGCAGCCAGAATTAGCTTTACAGACACATGACTACAGGTGAACAGGCGAGGGGTGGTCAGCTGATTGGAGCCAGTCAGCTGAACTGTGTGACACACGGGGCGGGTTAAAATAAAGGCTGGTGTAGATTACCAACGCTCTGTCTCCCGACAGGCCCAGAGTCTCCTTACACCCACTGGAAGCAGACCGTCTTCTACCTGGATGATTACCTGACTGTGAAGACTGGAGAGGAGATCATTGGCACCGTCAGCATGAAGCCAAATGTCAAGAACAATGTAAGCACGGCTCGGCCGCTCTTTGCTTCGATTCATTTGTCTTTGTGTAACCTGACCTGCTGTCTCTGCAGAGGGACCTGGACTTCACCATCGACGTGGACTTCAGGGGCCAGCTATGTGAGATGTCAAAGACGCTGGAGTACAGGATGCGTTAGACGCCTTTCCCTCCGTTCCTGTTTTGTCATTAGTAGAGGACAGATACAGAGTCTGAGCGATAGTCTGACGCTCCCGCAGCAACATTTTAAAGACATCACTTGTTCAAACATTAACAGTATTTAAATGGTTTTTGTGGCTTTCAGTTCCAAGTGCATTGGCGTGGTGCTTCATTGTCATATACACTCAACAAAATGTATGTTAGCATACGAAGGTTTGTCCCAACACCTCGTTGGGTTCTTTGGGGTTCTGTTTATTTTGCATGGGAGAAGTTAACACAGACGCAAACTCAGCCTGTCCTTCATTGAACGGTAACCATGGCGTTGGAAAGGACGCTGTTTGTAGACGGTTGCTGGACTGATTCTTGCTGGACTTTTAGGCCACACCCCTTCAGTTCCACCTTTCCTCAGCTTGAGAGCAGTGTGTCGATGGTAACAGCTGTGTTGGCACTCTGCACAGACCGCTCTGACATTCTCAGTTTTCTCTTTTGTATTGTTTCTGGCTGCCACTTTTTCTTTTTTTTAAAAATAAAATTCATAAACTGTACATCTAACTTTCTGAGTTGTGACGCTCTCCCAGCATCTTTGTAGAAAATCTCACCAAACAATGAATTGTTGCTTCCATGTTCAGGTGTTTACTGCCCTGAACAACAGTTCTTCACATTTTACAGCACTCTGTGGACTCTCATTACATTAAACATGACATGTTTGGGCCTTGGGTGTTGGACACTCTTAAATTGATTTAGGGACTTTAGAGATGAGGCCAGAAACTGTTGGACAGATGCTGGTTAATTGATCACAAAAAAGTAGGACTTTATCGGTTGGACCGTTAACTTAAATTTGTCGAAATTGTTTAGGCGCTAAAGCTGACAGATCTGACAGTCACGCCAGTGAAGCTTAAGACCCTTAATGAACCGAACATCAACTCAAAATAAGCACAGATATGCAATGTGTATAACATAGTTATAACTGCATCTGAAATACAAGGTTAATATGATAACTATGCATAAACATCTTAAGGCCATCTTAAAGCTGTCTGTTACCTTGTTAAAGCAATGATCATACTGCAGATTATATTATGCTGGTAAAATACTTTTGTTCATCCCCACACCATGAAGTCTAGAAGTTTAAAGGAAGTAGCGTTGGTTACTGTTCCCAGTGAAAACACAGGTTCTGATCGATGCCACGTTCTGGCCCGCATCCTGAATTCAGACGTACGAACTCTGAATATGGGAAACAACGTTTGGGCTCACGTGGTTCTCGTGCATGCAGAAGAGTCTGTGGGGGACATGCGGTGAGTCGTGTGTTAAAGCGCTGTCAGAGAAGATCTCAGTATAATAATACTCGAGTATATAATACTCGAGTATAACAAACACTCGCCCACATGCTTGATGCTAGTCCCGAGTTGGTCCCTGCTGCCTCAGTATGTATGTGCACGACTTGTGTAGGCGAAGCGTGGAGAA
>NC_140621.1:1113918-1116418 GCF_057382275.1 Copadichromis virginalis
AGACAACATAGGATCTGTGTTACCTTCAGTAGCTCTAGCATTGATGCGATTCTTCGTGCTCTCTGACTTCTGTAGAGTTTGCTGAATTGCCCTCTGGGAGTCAAACTGAGCGTCCTGTAGGACAGCAGATACATGAGCATTAGCAGCTGTTAATCAGCTGACTGACCACTGAATAAAACTGTGCACACCTGCAGTGACTGAAGCCGAGTCTTCAGAGCCAGGGTGGTGTTTAGCTCCGCCCTCTCCAGACAGCTCAGGTCGTGAGTGGATGTTGGAGCAGGAGGTTCCACCACATGTCTGAGGCCTACAACAAGCAGCAGACAGGACAAGACTGAGTCATTCATCCAGTTTAGTAAACCAGTAAGGCCATGGATACTCAGCTGTTCCCCAACAAAACAAAAACGAGCTGTTGATATTTCAGGAAGCTGTACAGTTTTCACATAAAGGCTCTGTGGGGTCTCAAATACATACACACAGTCACTTAAACCTTTTAATAAGTGAATGAGGCGGAGCCTCGGTGCTTCCACAGACTGCTGGAACAAAAGCATCACTGTCCACTAGTGGTGCAACGGATCACGATTGATCCGAAATCCGAACCGATCCCACTCCACGGTTCGGCACACACGTGAAAAAAGTATGTGTATGGTGGCGTGGTGGGTCTGTCGAGCGGTAGTTATGCTCAGCGCTAGCGGTCCAAGTGGAGGAGCAGAGGAGTATTTAAGCAGCCCTTTGCTGCCCAGCCCGACGGCTAAAGCTGTTACAGAAGCTGCTGGGGTGTGTAGCTGCAGACGGGAGGCTGTATTCTGTCTGCAAAACAAGGGGTTTAATAGTCAACGTGTTAGTTGACGCATCGATGCCGTGCAGCCCCACACACGGGGCGATCCGCGGTAACTAGTTAACGGAGATTCACCGCGTTGATGCAGTTATGGCATTAACGTCATTTTAACAAGATTTACGCTGACAGCACCAGTTTGAACTGTGATGAACGTGCTATGACATCCCGTCGCGCGTCCACTTCAGTGAGAAGATCACTACAAGCATGTGTGAGCAGGAAAAGTTCAACGTTGTGGCTGAGCTGTCCCATGCATCTTCTGTTGCCCTAACTACGACCTCCAGGCAACGGAAAGCCACGTGACCGCTCGTTATATCACAGCGGTAGATACAAAGCCCTGCACTGCATCTTAATTTGTTTTTATATAATTGTGTGGAATGAGCTGAATGTTTTTAACAGGCAAAAAGTACTTAAATAAGTTAATAAGTAAATGTTAAAATTTTCTGTTTTTTGCTGATCCATTATTAAAACCATGATCCGATGTGCTTTACACCCCTGCAGCTCACACTTCACATTGTGCTTGGTGATCAATGTTAAAGACACACAACAACACAAGCTTGTCTCACATGGTGCAGAGAAAACAAAACGTAACACATGAATGAGCAGGTGTGGCTCAGTACTTCGTCCGTGCAGTCCATAATCTCAAACTGTAAAATACTGGCAGCCTCCTGCAGCAGAGGCACCTGTGGCATACATTTGAAAATCTCTGCCTTTGAATTTGAGGTTGCGATCAGTGAGATTCACACTCGTCCCAAAGTCTGAACAAATGCACGTGTGGTAGGGCTGCACGATATTAGGAAAACCTGCGATGTGCGATAACTGTGATCAATACTGCGATAGCGATATGACTTGCGATAAAATAAATTGCAAAACAAACAAAAAACGAATACATAATTTCCGTTTTACTGCAACAGTTTTATTTAATGAAAGCTGCTGTTAGCAGAGTAACAACAAAGTGCACTTTAACATTGAAACATTGCCCCATAAAAAAATTCTGAGGCTTGAATTTTGAAAGACATCCTTCCTGGTCTCTAGAATTAGTTTTAAGTAAACATAACTTAAATTATACTGCAAATGATCTCAGTGCAGCTGTTCATCATTTTATCTCTCACCAAGTAGTTATGATGCAAGTCGAAACTGGAGAGGAAACTTTACTGTAGTGCTGGCGTAGCTTCAGCTTGGCTCAGTTCAAACATGTTTCGAATATTTGTGGAATGGCGACGTGGGAAAAGTCGTTTCGTGAGGGGATGCGGTATCTCCGGTCCACTTTATGTATCAGACTGGTGAAGCCGTCTCTGCTAACTGCATTTACAGGCATCATGTCTTTGTCAAAAATGTGTAATGGCCTCTGTTATTTCAAATTCAAATTTTTATTTGTCACGTACACAGTCATACACAGTACGATATGTAGTGAAATGCTTGGACAACTGCTCGTGACCTAAAGAAAACAAAAAAGGAAAAGGCTATGAATAAGATAGGAAATAAATATGAAAAATTAAAAAGGGTAAATTTAACTAGGAAGGAATAAAATATAAATTAAGGTTAAAAATGAAATAACTGTACAACACAAATTAGAATGAAGGGTAAATTTAACTGGGAAAGAATAAGATAAAATATATAAATTAAAGTTGAAAATAAAATAACTGTACAACAAAATACACAATATAG
>NC_140621.1:1121418-1206418 GCF_057382275.1 Copadichromis virginalis
ATTACTGTATAACTGACAGCGTTGCCTTTAAAAACGAGGTGTTTCATGACACTGATGCATTAATAATATTCCTTACTGCCAAACACCTGTTTTACAAAGGACGGAGACCTTTGACCCCTTCAGTTTCCACCGACACCGGAAATGAGTCTGACCTCAGCGTAGCTGAGAAACCTAAAGCAAATATCCAGAAACCTAAAGTCTGTATCAGCAGCAGAATGGAGCTAAAATAAATGTTGGTTCCAGTTCTATGAAGCTTTGAGTATTTTGGATCAGTAGCTGCTGTGTTTGTTGCATCATATTGCTGTAACTGTTTATATGCTTTATATATTCTGAGCTAAGTTGATCTATAGTGTTACATCATATTCTATAAGGATGTTATGTGTTTGTAGACTTCCTGCCCAGTTTGACCCATTTAGCAGACGTCAGCCTGTTTAAGGCTCTGATATCTATTCTGTGTGACTTAAAGCAGTTATGACATGGTCTGATTTTCTCACCCAATAAAGGAATATTTCATATATCAGTCTGCTCTTCATTCTATCAGACACAGTTACCACAGCTCCTACATTTGCTTTTTACACATATATGTAAGCACTGAGCCACATTTAGTAATGACAACATATTAAATGAACAATATTTGTCTCTTATATATGATACATCTGTATACACACTGTCACAGATACTTGTCTTTAAGTGAAGATTTAAGGTGATAGGAAATATAAATAAATGCAACTTGAATCTTTACTGAGGCTCAGTGTTTGACACAGAGTTCATGTTCACTGCTGTAATAACTAATAATGATTAATATAGTAACTTTAATATTGGCCATATTATATTTACATCACCACAGTGAGATGACTTTAGTCTCATGAACAACATTAGCTAATTGTTATTTACTAACTGATCTTGAAATGACTGTTCAGTACAGAAATGTAGCCCAACAATCATGTTTTACAGCTGTATGAAACGTTTAGTGCGGTTAGTATCATGGTTGCTAGGAAACCTGAGCAGCGCGAACCGTCCCATTTCACAAGCCTCTCACTTCCGCACTTCTCGTACTTGCTAGTACCCGGCGTACGTAGTCCGCGAAGTGCGCGTACTTCGAAGCGTGCGGTCGCTGGATTGGGACACAGCCGAGGTGTCACCGGTTACCGCCTTCTCCCCGCTCTGCAGCTGCGCCAATGCAACGTGAGACTGGTTGTTTGTATTGTTTGGTTTATTTCACGGACTCGCTAACGTGCTACCCACTAACACCAACCCAGCGTCACTGTGCCGTTTGTGTTACCTGCTTTAAGGCACACCGAGGGGATCTGTGCTGCTCAGCCTCCCGCAGTTTTAACTTTATAACGGACAGAACTCACCTTCTCTTTTGAATTCCGCTCCCTGGCTTCCGCTCTTCTTCTTCTTCTTCGACGGTTGACAAAACATCTGACAAAAGACAAGCGTCTCTATCGCCCCCTTATGTCCGGCTGCAGTATAGGACATAAGCCCCGCCCTCTCCATGAGACTGGAATCAAACCAGCACACAAACATTTTCATATCAGGCTAATTTGTGTTCAAGGATCTCCTTTGTCATAAGTGTGATTTAAATTACTGTGTTGATGCTGTAAGAACGATGTCATCACCAATGTTCGCTCTAATTTTTCACGTGTGTGAGCGAACACACTAACTCCCTGAGCGTCCCTTGGACCACTGTGACCGACAGCAGACATGTGCACTGTGGTCACCTGTGTAGTATGTTAACACTATTAGAAGTAAAAATAACCTGAACTCCCATTTTGAAAACACAACTTTATGTATATATATATATATATATATATATATATATATATATATATATATATATATATATATATATATATATATATATATATATATATATATATATATATATATATATTAGGGGTGCAACGATACAGGTTCGGTTCGATACTTTGGTGTCACCGTTCGATATTTTTTCGATACAAAAAAAATGTTCATGCCTTTTTAATTTGTCATTTATTAAATTTTCACGGCACATTCTGCACCACATCTCTGTGCGTTCATCATTTGTTTGAAGCCAGCTCACCTCCTGCAACCACTTTTCCGAGTATACGCGCTTCTTTTGTGGTTCGGACTCCTGACATTTCTTTGGAGGTGGAGGAACATCACAGTAATTGCTTAAAGGAGCTTCTTCGACATCTTTAAGAGTTCTAAACAAATGTCTGTCCTCCTCCTGAAAATCTTATGTACGCAAACACGCGTTGCAACTTCTTATCTTGTGCACGTTTTTTATTTTGACAGCGAATGCGCACCTGCGGACCACTTATGTGCAGCCCTGGTTATTTAGCTCGTCATATTGCAGCCACAGAAATTCTTTTGTCCATGAAACCATAAAGCTGCACTTTCTTTTTGCCTTATAGTCTGATTTGTCATAACTTCTCCGTTTTGTGGTAAGCTTTTCTTTGGCTGTCACTTCTTCACCCTGACCTGTCTTATTTGGCTCAGCAGAACTGAAATATATATCCTGCTGCTTTTACACACGGACTCACATAAGCTCAGCGATTCTCTGCGATCAACCTCTCACATGTTTAAGCTGCGGGAGATTTCACTTGTCATGTTTGCATAGTAAGCTAACGATTGATAAGACAATGTCAGAGGAATTGGTGCACAAATTATCATCACTCACCAATCAGTGCTGTTGCTCTCTATACACAGTTCGCACGATTGCAAAGTGAAAGCAAAAAACAAGCGCAAATTCAAACGCGACTTCAATATGTCACATATTGACAGTGGCTCACCGATGCCAATGACATAATTACCCAGCTACATTTCCGAAAGAATGCAAAAGCATTGACATATATTTTTCCTTCCTACGATAGCCCGACAGGCAGGGAAGAGATAGATTTTGGTAGCCCGACTGGAAAAATCGCTAGCCCTGGGACGTCGAGGAACTGACCTGAAAGATAGGATCATGGCCAAGCTTGAAACCTGGACCCCCCGTAGCCGGTTACCAAGATTACGTGAAGTACCCTCAGAAGGTCTGCTAGATGATGTTAATGCAGCACTACGGACAATACCTACAACCACGATTACCGACACTAACAAGCTGATCTACAATATGGCAGCAGTGATCATTGAGATGCTTGGCTACAAGTTGAACAGCCACAAGGGGCAGTACCCTCCATGGAGAAGGAGGCTAGAGGCTAAGATCAAGGTAGCACGAAGCCAACTATCGGAGTTGCAGAAAGGCGCGATGAGGAAGGTGCCTAAGAAGTACAGGAAGCTGTCCAAGCAACGACTCACAGCCTTGGCCAGCCGCTTGAAGAGGTACACCAGAGAGATAGAAGGCAAGAACCAGCCAAGGTGTACTCTCAGTGGCAGGGGAACAATATGAGAACACCAAGGCTGCGGGCAGAACAATACTGGAAGAGCATATGGGAGAAGGACGCAACCCATAAAGGCAATGCTCAGTGGCTAGTGGATCTGAGGGCAGACCACAGCGACCTCCCCGAACAGGGTCCAGTAACCATCACAGTGGCAGATATCTCCAGTATGAAGAGTTGGACAGCACCAGGCCCTGACATGGTTCACGCCTACTGGCTGAAGAAGCTGACTGCACTCCACGAGCACCTGGCAGCACAAATGAACCAGCTGCTAGTTGACAAACAAAACCCTTGCTGCACTGAAGCTGGCACGTTCCCTGAGTTTTTGCACAATCTTGCTGGAAACATTATGGGTACCAGGTCCGAGCATTCCTAGATGAACAGTTTCCCTGAAAGTGGATTGGTCGTCGTGGGCCAGTTGAATGGCCCCCAAGGTCTCCCGCTCTGACCCCCTTAGACTTTTATCTTTGGGGTCATCTGAAGGCAATTGTCTATGGTGTGAAGATACAAGATGTGCAGCACCTGAAACTACGGATACTGGATGCCTGTGCTGGCATTTCTCCTGCGGTGTTGCTATCAGTGTGTGAAGAGTGGGAGAAGAGGGTTGCATTGACAATCCAACACAATGGGCAGCACATTGCACACATTTTATAAGTGGTCAGAAACTTGTAAATAACTCATGAAAGAATAAAGTTACGTTGAAACCAAGCACACCATTGTTTTTCTTGTGACATTACCAATAAGTTTGATATGTCACATGGCCCTCTTCCTATTGAAAAAACAAAAGTTGTATCCAAGATGGCCGACTTCTAAATGGCCACCATGGTCGCCACCCATCTTGAGGAGTTTGCCCCCTCACATATACTAATGTGCCACAAACAGGACTTTACTATCACCAACCATTCCCATGTTATTACGGTGTATCCATATAAATGGTCCACCCTGTAGAAGGAAAGTGGAAGACAATAGATGGATGAAGTACTGAGAGCACTCTTCTCACCCACAGACTGTTTGTTATAGCAGTCACAGTCTATAAATGATATTCAGGTTTTTGATAACACAGCTGATGTACACAAAAAGAAAATAGCAAAGTCAAATATTTATGTGTTGAAACCAAAACGATGGTATTTAATGTGCTCATTTCAAATGTGTTTAATGTTTCCACTGTAGACATTTTCAGCAGTGACTATCTATTTCTGAGTTTGGTTTAGATATTCAGGTTGAAAAGCAATCTGAATGATTCTTAATGAAGTGTTGTTCACATGTGTGCAGTACTCTGAGCGTCTTACACCTTTTGAGAATAATATGAAGAATGGTCAAAGGAGCTTGCAAAGAAAAGCGTCTGGACTTCTTTAAGTTGCTTGAAGACGTTTCACCTCTCATCCGAGAAGCTTCTTCAGTTCTAAGGTCAAATGGTGGAGAGTCCCAGATATAAACCTAGTGGGAGTTTCCCCCCACAGAGGGACAAAAGGACCCCCTGATGATCCTCTAATCGCCTGAGCCAAGGTGTGAAACTGGGTGTGGGTCCCAATCAGCCAGAGTTTCGGGTGTGTTCATTGTGAAACCTGGCCCCACCTTATCATGTGAATTCCTGAGGTCAGATGGCCCAGGATGTGAGTGGGCGTTAAGGCGTCTGGGAAGGGATCTCAAAACTGGATTATAGATGGCAGAGAGTTGGTGTCGTAAACCCCGCCTCTGTTCAAAGATGGTCGCTCACAGTGGACATAGATGGCTTCTTTCACTCCTCTTTCAAACCATCTGTCCTCTCTGTCCAAAATGTGAACATTGGCATCCTCAAAGAGTGACCTTTGACCTTTAGATGCAGATGGACTGCTGAGTCTTGTCCTGTGGAGGTGGCTCTTCTGTGTTGTGCCATGCGCTTGTGAAGTGGCTGTTTGGTCTCTCCAATGTAGAGGTCTGAGCATTCCTCGCTGCACTGTACAGCATACACCACATTGTTAAGTTTGTGTTTTGGCGTTTTGTCTTTGGGATGAACCAGTTTTTGTCTGAGTGTGTTGCTGGGTCTGAAATGCACCGGGATGTCATGCTTGGAGAAAACTCTCCTGAGTTTCTCTGATACACCGGCTACATAGGGGATGACAATGTTGTTGCGTCTGTCCTTCTTATCCTCCCTCGCTGGTGTCTGGTCTTCTTTTCTGTGCCTCTTTGCTGACTTTAAGAACGCCCATTTAGGATAGCCGCACGTTTTGAGTGCTTCCTTTACATGTGTGTGTTCCTTCTTTTTCCTTCAGGCTTAGAGGGAACATGTTCTGCCCGGTGGTGTAGTGTCCTAATTACTCCAAGTTTGTGTTCCAGAGGGTGATGGGAGTCAAACAGGAGGTACTGGTCCGTGTGTGTGGGCTTCCGGTAAACTTCGATGTTGAGGTTGCCGTTCTCTTCAATGTGCACAGCGCAGTCCAGGAAAGGCAAACAGTCGTCCTTTGTGTCTTCCCTGGTGAACTTGATGTTTTTATCCACAGAGTTAATGTTGGACAGAGAGGACAGATGGTTTGAAAGAGGAGTGAAAGAAGCATCTATGTCCACTGTGAGCGACCATCTTTGAACAGAGGCGGTGGTTTATGACACCAACTGTCTGCCATCTATAATCCCAACACGTTCTCATTCCCAACTCGTCAAACGTGTGACGCATGGTCAGGCTCCCTCTGCTGCACTTATGGACGCGCAGGGTACCCCCCTCGCGTCGGGAATTGACGTGAAGGGTCCTCCGATTGAAGAGATTGCTGCGGAAGTGCCTGTTGTCGGTATATTTAGACATTTTCCAAATCACATTGTAGTGACGTATACAGAACACAATAAATTATATAATGTAAACAACTACCTGAAAAACAGGTAGAACGATGCTTTTGTATCGTTTATTGCATTTACGGAGGGAGTGGTGTATGCTGGGTAATGGCACAGCTAGCTACTGGGTGACTTTATTCACCCGCTTCGGCTGTTATCAGTCCATACAATGGGCGTTATTAGCACAAATCAGTCCCATAGATATGGGCCATCTCCTGCTAGATTGTTCAGAAGGTTGTTCTCATCCATCCAGATGGAGGATCACTAACAGGAGCGTGGAAGACTCCAGAATCCACTCTGGCTGGAATCCGGTGGATATGCAGTGTGTACAGGTAAGACCATTTAAACGGACAGCATTTATAGAATGACCATTAAAAGTCAGCGAGTGTCAGTAATGTTAATGTGGTTATGTTAGTAATACACCGAGTGCTAATATAACAGCTTTAAGATGCATTTGTAGATATTATTACGTGTTTTACCATTGATCCGTTAGGTTTCATAGCGAGACACATGAAGTGTGGTAGGATCAGTTTGTAACTTCCTCCCTCTTCCTTGGAATGCATAAAGGAGGAGGAGCACCACTTCTGTGGCAGCGCTGACATGACTGAACTGTGATGTTTGATGTGTGTTGGCGCAGTAATAAATAGCTTGATCACAGCTCTTTCTGTGTTGCAGACTTTATTAAAAAAATTCCACGACACCCCCCCCCCCCCCCTCCCACTGTGAACATGAATTGAATATTCAGAAGACATTTGTTTAAATAGTTCTACAAATCTGAGCTGTTGGTGTGTCCTTGGATTGTGTGGTAATAATATTAGAGCCTGCAATCTTTCTTACTGAAACTCTACTATGAGTCATGTTACCTGAGATTAATTCTATGTTTACCTGTCAGCCTGGACGAATGTGCTGTGTGAAGGAAATTAAATTAAATCAGATCTGAACTGTGTACATTTAAGGAACCTGTTCATATTTAATATAAACCAGTGATTTTTTTTGATTGCTGATTCCAAGAGAGTCTTTGTGGAAATCCTGTTTGGTTTTTTGTTATTTTAATTCTCTTCTCTGTTTTCCAGAACAGTTCTCCACAGTCGCTGTCCACATGGGTCAGTGGGACCAAGAAGCACTCTGCTAATGTGTGGACTCTGACCAGCAACATCCAGCAAGACCCAGACAGCGTTTTCTATCTCCCAGCTGGAGTTTTTGTTTGTCAGTGACTGGAGAGGCAGATTTTTGTTGAGCTTCACACTTGCAGAGGTAAGTCAGTTTGCAGAGATCCCTCCCACCCTGGCTTTTATGTGCTAGATTTCTTATCTGAAAGAGTAATATTTCAGTGACTGCTGCTTATACCACAGGTTAATACACTCTACTGATCCCTGATGGGAGAATCATCAATTTTGGCAACAAAGAAGCCTGGTGGATGTTTGTTTACAGTCTGATGATGGGACATCATGCTCTGCATCTTCAAAGTTTGCCTCCTCATTATTATTCATACCCAGTAATGTGAAGTATGCTTATATCTACTATAACTGAACCAACCTGGTGCTGTTCATTTATGGAGGCTGTTGAGTCTGAATGTTGGATGTTGTGTATCTCGTGTTCTCTGGGCTTTGTTGTCCTCAGTCTTTTTGCAGGATCAGAAAACAAAACCAGGAGGCGCGTAAATGTTTCTTCTCCATGATGTTTCTTCAAATGTTTCTTCTGCATGATGTTTCTTCAAATGTTTCTTCTGGATGATGATAAGACTGTGACACGGGATGCCACCTTTGGTCTTGTGATGAAGCAAAGCTCAGGAAGAAGTGGGATTAAATGGTACCCACATGTGTGCTGCTGAGAAGGATGTACAGGGGCACCTGCAGCCAAATCCAAGCCTCAGGTTAGTTGTAGTTGCAGAACGCTACAGGACTGAGACAGCTGAGGCATCAAATGTTTGATTAAACGGATGAAAAAGAGAAGTTTCTTCCCTATAATTATCACTTCTTAAAATCTGTAGCAACTTCAAGTCTGTCAGCGTGCTGAGCATGCTCAGAATGTGACAATATATTTTTGTTCAATATTGAATTTCTTTCAGTTGCAATTGTTCAATGAAAAAAAATATATATATATTCTTATAATTTAGCAAACGAATTTATGAAAAAAAGGTACATATATCTGTATTAGTTTTAATAAATTAATTTGACAGCTGTATTGAAAATACCATATTGTATTCATACAGAATCAGTTTGGTATCATTGTTTGTCTGATTGCTGAAACTAAGAGCTACTTTGATCTGTTTAGATCTAAAGTATCCAAAGTTGAGCTCTGATGTTTCTTCACCCCTGTGTGTGTGATATGTGATTCCTACATGCTGGCAGAGCAGCAGTTTGTGCTCACAGATGGTGACGGTGTGGAGAGACGGTGGTGTTTCCTCAGAAGAACCAGCAGAGTCACTTGCTGACTGATGTTCGTCTGCACTGCACAGAGGAAATCAACTGACCGAGGTTTGTCCAGTGACGTGTTATGAATGTATATTTGTTTTATGCTTACAGATGTTTTTCTTGACAGAGGCTCTGCAGAGGTTAGACAAAGAAAATATGTGCTTTACATTTTACTGTGATTTATTGAGATATTTGTTGCCTGATGTTCAGCAGGAATGGAGAAATAGAATCAAAGGGAGATGTTTTTGATGTTTTTGTAATGATGTAAGTAAATCTTCAATATTATTTATTTGCTTGGTTATATTAGGAGTGTTTCAGAGTGAGGGGGGAGGAGTCATCATCCAGGTAAAGTGACGTGGATCCGTGGACACACTTGTCTCCCCTTTAAAGGAGACGATCCAAGTCATCCTTAAATGTTAGTGCTTTCAAATACACAAACATTTTTAAAGGACAGAAATGAACATCCAACTTTGACTGTAACACAAAATAAATCTTTGCATGTGTGTTTTCAAACTCTCAGATGGGCAGCATATCAGTCTTAGACTGTCTAACCTGCAGCACTGAATGACCACCGCACATGAGCATGTTCCTGCAACATTCAGCATCTGATCCTTCATCTGTGTGCTTCTGCTTTTGGTAAGTAGAGTTACCCAACTCCAGTAACTCTAAACACATGCCATACATCTCTAACGGCCTGGTTACTTCCTGTCAGTTACTTTAGAAACCATGTGGTCACCTGACCTAACACTGTTTCTTCTTCTTCCCCTTAATGTTCAAGTGTCACATGTCAAACAGCTGGAGAGGAAACTACACCAGCGTACTGGGATGTTTCAGCAACACGTGCCAGATGCTGTTCCTTCATGGTGACATCACCAGAGACAGCCCCGCCCACCTCAGGACCTCGCCATTGATCATGATGATTATAATGATGACAGCGAGCGGAACTAAGACTGTAAAAATCCACGACCAGAATGTTTCTTTCTAATTATGAATGAATACTGAGAGCCTCTTTCTCTGTTTTGTCTGTTTTGGGGTTGTTGTTTTTTTACCTCATTTGTTTCTAACAAAGTTCACAAACTCACACAGTTTACATTCTGTATGTTTCCATCTTTACCAGCCACACTCTAACTGCATTTAAGAAAATAATCCTTAGAAATCGTCGTTTTTCTCTTTTGTAATTGATGATAATTCAGTGAATATACTGCGCTGCTTCCATTTATTGCGTCACACATTGCTTTAAGTTTTTCAGTTCCAGTTATTTTTTACTGCTGTTTGAATTCTCTGTATGTTTGACCCTGTAGACTGTTTGATGGACTGCTTGTCTTCCTGTTTGTAACCGCCGCCTGTTTTTTAATAAAGATTTGGATTTCTGACTTCAACACAGCCTCTGCGTGTCCTCCCTTTGTGTCGTCTTCCTCTGTGAATGTGTTGCATGTGTCACAGATTCCTTTTATTAACAGCTTTCCCACAGTGAGTTGCATCAGCATTCATTCACAGCACATTTCAGAAGGATTCAGATTAATACAGTGATCTTACAGTCAGAATGATCCTGACAGAGTGCCACTGTAAATGATCTTTCATCAGGTCAATTTTAAAGTTCAGTATTTCAAAGCAGGAGTTATGAAGAATCATACTGGCATTAGGACTAATAATATGTACTTACAAAGTCAAAGTTTTTTAATTATGCTAGAATATTGGAAGACAATCAACTTTGTGTTTTCCACATATTAATTATTCTGAAATAGAGACGGTGACCCTAACTGTACAGAAGCACTAAACAACTGACAATCTAACAGACATCATTGGCCTGAGCCGTCATGCACAGTGAGTCTGATCCTTTGCTGTGAGAGTCTGACAAGCATGTTTCTGGTCAGTTTGGAACAAATAATATCACAATGTTGATCTTTCTTTCCAATATTCCTTCTCTTTTAAACTGTGATCAAAGGTACTTATGTTCACAGCATGTAATAATACTGACAGTCCAGGGCATTGTGGTCTGTTGAGCTAGGGTTAGGGTTAGGGTTAGCAATTCAGACATATGTAATCAATATTAAACGTCTCTGACGTGGGCCACTGTCCGCAGTGTTGGGAAATCCATACCAGGCTGGAACGAGTCAAGGTAGGTGAGCATCCACGAGAAGACACAGCAGATGCATCCTACTGACAGGACCAGGAGACTCCAGAAACCGAGCATCTTCTCTTCAGTGCCATCCTCTCCTGTCACCCTCTCTGCCCGCAGCTCTTTGAGTATGGGGTAGATAAGGGCGCAGAGAAACCCTTATTACTAATTTGTATTATAATTCAATTTTCATGAAATATTCATATTCAGTATCGGTCCTTTTATATTAATGGGATCCTTGAGTACAAGGTAACGTACACCCTGACGAGGTATCCAGTCTGTCAGAATTGTTTTCAATATTTGGTTCAAAAACATGAGTGACAACAAAAATCCAACTAGGATTCTTGCATATGATGAATGAAGTCTGTCTTTGACTGTATTGTCCAGCTGATCCATCAAACCCCCAGCAGGTGAACCTTATTCATGACATAACACAGCAACAATGTAAAAAAAGAAACAGCAACAGTCTAAATGTAAAGTGCATTCTAAAGTCCTCTTCAATAAATTATATGCAAAGACTGACATGACTGAACTGTGATGTTTGATGTGTGTTGGCGCAGTAATAAATAGCTTGATCACAGCTCTTTCTGTGTTGCAGACTTTATTTTAAAGATTCCACGACACCCCCCCCCCCCCCTCCCACTGTGAACATGAATTGAATATTCAGAAGACATTTGTTTAAATAGTTCTACAAATCTGAGCTGTTGGTGTGTCCTTGGATTGTGTGGTAATAATATTAGAGCCTCAATCTTTCTTACTGAATCTCTACTATGAGTCATGTTACCTGAGATTAATTCTATGTTTACCTGTCAGCCTGGACGAATGTGCTGTGTGAAGGAAATTAAATTAAATCAGATCTGAACTGTGTACATTTAAGGAACCTGTTCATATTTAATATAAACCAGTGATTTTTTTTTGATTGCTGATTCCAAGAGAGTCTTTGTGGAAATCCTGTTTGGTTTTTTGTTATTTTAATTCTCTTCTCTGTTTTCCAGAACAGTTCTCCACAGTCGCTGTCCACATGGGTCAGTGGGACCAAGAAGCACTCTGCTAATGTGTGGACTCTGACCAGCAACATCCAGCAAGACCCAGACAGCGTTTTCTATCTCCCAGCTGGAGTTTTTGTTTGTCAGTGACTGGAGAGGCAGATTTTTGTTGAGCTTCACACTTGCAGAGGTAAGTCAGTTTGCAGAGATCCCTCCCACCCTGGCTTTTATGTGCTAGATTTCTTATCTGAAAGAGTAATATTTCAGTGACTGCTGCTTATACCACAGGTTAATACACTCTACTGATCCCTGATGGGAGAATCATCAATTTTGGCAACAAAGAAGCCTGGTGGATGTTTGTTTACAGTCTGATGATGGGACATCATGCTCTGCATCTTCAAAGTTTGTCTCTTGATTATTATTCATACCCAGTAATGTGAAGTATGCTTATATCTACTATAACTGAACCAAAGAGTCATTCAGGTCTGTAAAACATGAACTACAGAACCCAGAGTCTTCATCATTAAATCTGTGGTTGCTTCATTTTTCTATCCTATATCAGATACTTTAAGGTTAGGTTAGGTAAACTTGCATTCTCATGGTGAGGCAAAGTGCTTTATGTGTGTGTGTGTCATGAACGGCTATAAAAGGCCTATAATTAAAGAACAAAGCGGGGTTTGAGTTCGAGTTGCGGCAGACGGTCACTACTTGTAAATGGAACACAGCCTTCCTACGGCGGACAGCTAATAACAGGAATCGGACGCGGTCCACCCAAGTCCACAGCAACCACCATAGCAACCGCCTAGCATGACCTTAGAAACATATTCTGTCTTCATAACTATCAAACACGTGAAATGATTTGCAAAGTGTGAAAGTGTTACAGCTGCAGAGAGCTATGGCGGCATCTTTGGAAGCTGTTTACATAGCTAATAATATACGATGTAACCATGGAGACAGTCAGTCACGCGAGCTAGCGGTGCACGTTTACTACAGTGAATAAGGTGATTGCGTGCACAGCGTCCACACGCTGCAGAGGGTAAAGACATTACTTCAATATTGTTTTATACTGATATATATTTGCCTTCTGTTGACCATCACCTCAGGTTCACCATCACAGTTTCAGCAGACAGATGCACACTGTCTAAATATCAACACATTCAAAAACTCATGTCTCAGAAATAAGCACAGCTGTTCATGTTTGTCATTAGTTTTATTTGTAAGAAAATTATGAACTTCACATTGTGCATCAAATAAAAGAACATTTTACAACTCTGAGTCAACAGAAACAGGAAACAGAAATGTCTCTAATGTAGACGTGTACAGTGTAGTGTAAGCATTAAAAGATCATAAAGGAAACACTAACATTTATGTGAAATAATTGTAATAAAAAATGAGCAGGTGCTTTATAGATGTAAAAGAAAGAATCTGAAAACAACACTTTTTTGGTCTAAGTGATCAAAGTAGAAAACAGAAGTGATGTTCAAGAACAAACCGTAGCTGCACTAATATTACACATCTCCATTGTTGTGGTGAACAGACATGTTGCTTTTAAAACCACATGCAGTGTGTGACCGTGACTGTTCACTGAGACCATGAACGCCACTTCGCTGAAGCCTTCGCCTTCTTCTTCTTCTTCTAAATTGGAAGCAGAAGGAGCACGAGCTGCTTTGATCTACTGAAATGAAAAAGCAGAACATCTGAGCTGAAACCATTAAGACAGGAACAAATTCAATGCAGTGTCTCAGGTGGCTTAGCCTGTTACAACTGTTGATACAAGCTAAATACGGTTAACACACAGTGTCAGGGAGCTCCAGTGTGGGAACTAGTGGCTTTAGGTTTGTAGTCATTTAACTTTCATCCATTCATTCATTTAATTCAGGAGGAAGAAATGTCAGGTTGGTGCAGGCTGGTTACATGCATTTGGTCCCATGCTGTCTTTAACTAAATGGCTTGGTTCACTTTATGGCTGGGCTGTATGTGGGGTTATATCATGTTATTTGGGCAGGAGTTCCTGTCCTCTGTTAGAATTATAAAGTTTCTCCATAAGTAGAGTTTCTAACTCTTCTAGCACATCTGTGGCTGACAGCTTTTTGGTGGCTCTTTTTACCCCACACTGGTTGTGAGTGTGTAAATAGCCCCACTAGTTCTTTTGGGTTGCAGTTAACTTGGGAGGAAGAGGTAGGTCTGCCATGACTAGATGAATAACAATTATCTGGGATACATAAATTTCATAATGCATGCATGTATCTCTATAAACCTGCCTGAGGGCTGCCATTTTTACATTCAGTTATTTCTCTGTTGAATCTAAATAATGAATGTGTTACAGTTAAACTGACACTGGTCAGTGTAAATGGCTCATTGGGACACAGAAACCTTTAAATTAAACCTGATATCTAGTGTCAAACAATATCAAAGCTGTAAAAGCTGTTTACAGTCAGAATTTATAAAACTATGATTGTAAATAAATTCAAACAAGTGAGCTTTTCTCTTTGTGCTGAATATCAACACTGTGACTTCTTAGACTGTAAGCTTTACTTTAGTGCAACCAGTTGTAGAAGCTGCCACTCCAAATGTCTTTGATAACAAGAAAAAAATACCTTTTCAGTCCACGGCCTGAAGTTCTTCTCTGACATCTTCTGCCATCAGCTTTGTCTTCTGGTTTGAAGACAATAAACCACAAAAAGATGATTTAGTCACTTTGTCTGCATCATGCAGCTCGAATGTGTCGTGTAACGATGTTGAATAGCCGTCGTTATCCCTCTGCTGTGTCAGTAGGATTGTACTGTACAGCATCTCACTGATATGTGAGGAATGCTAATGTAAACAGACTTACATCATTAAAATATAAAGTGCAGGAGATATTTAGATATTTTTATATTTATATTACATTTTATAGCTGACGGATATTACTAAATAGATAGAATTTACTAAATAGCTGGATGAAGATGAAAAATATGTCTATAATAACAAATGACCATGAGAGCCAGTAGAATTAATTCAACTGGACACTCGAAAGACGTCCTTAAATGCTCTTTAAGTGGCAGAACAGATGAACAAACAGTTAATTGCTTACTTGAGATGAAATCTGCTCAGCTACTTTGAAAACAGCTTCTAACTGGTTCCTCCTTTAACAGGATGACGGCTCAGGGGTAAGGCCATCATGCAATCCAGCAACCTTTATGGTTCTGCTTTGATTCACCAGGAACTATTAGGGAAACCTTCCAGCGCCTCCTGTGAAAGACACAGGCATAAACACATAAACATTTATTAACATGTTCCACAGTCTTCCACTTTGATTTTCTCATCCTGTGGACAACAACGTACATGGATGCAGGTTTATTGTTAACTTTTGTAAGGTTTATTTAGTGAACATATCCAGCTGCAGCTCCACTGTGATCCTGAGCTGGATAAGCACTTAAGAAAATGTGTCAATAAATGGACAAACATCAACATACTATAATTATCCAAACAGACGGGACCAATAATGCTTCACTGAGTTAGAGACTTCAACAGACTCTTCTATGTAAGAATGTCTCGTGCTGATAGACCTGCAAACTTGACAACAAAGGTTTTTCAGACTACATGTAGCTGTCCTCTATGTCAGCTCACACATTTACATTCATGTCACACTTATTTCTGCTTTTTGATTGATTGAATCTTTATTTTGAACATGTTGAAAAAGTATAAAAAAAAAAAAAAATAGAATTAAAAGAGACAAATGATCAAAGCAAACAAAAGGAAAACGAGCAACCACAACTCCAAATAACGTCCATGTTCAAAAAGGAGCAGGAAGAAGTATAAGCTTATTTAATCCCACCCCTTTTCCACTATCTAGTATCAATAGACTACAGAAATACTTCCTTGTAATTACATTATATGTTATGTGTAATTTTTTTTTTTTTTTTTTTTTTTTTTTTAAATATATACACATATATGTTTCTATCTATCCATACATACGTATATACACACATACGCACATATACACATTTTCAATAACCCTATTAACACCTGAAGGATGCACAACCTACAATTTTATATATATTTAATATATATATATATATATATATATATATATATATATATATATATATATATATATATACATATATATACATATATATATATATGTGTATATATATATATATATATATATATATATATATATATATATATACATATGTATGTATGTATGTATGTATGTGTATATATGTGTATATATATATATATATATATATATATATATATATATATATATATATATATACACACATACATACACACATACATACACACACATACACATATATATATATACATATATATATACATATATATACAAATACATATATACACATACACATATATATATATACATACATACATACATACATACATATACATACATATACATACATATACACATACATATATACCCATACCAACAAACCCGTGCATGCGCACACACATGAAAATATTAGACAAGAACACCCTATCAAATCTCTACCTTTTCCCTGTACCCTGTAAAAACCATATCCTTAAACCGCTTTTTAAACTGCGCCATGCTTGGACATTGCTTCATATCTTTACTTAGTCTGTTCCACAGCTTCACTCCACACACAGAGATGCAAAAACTTTTTAATGTTGTACTTACATTTTGATTAGATACCTTGAGTTTGTAAATGATCAGATTACATAATTGGAATACAATGTATCCAATTCAGGGTTGCAGGAGGATGAAGCCTATCCCAGCTGATACAGGACAAAGACAGGCTGCCAGTTTATCGCAGGGCTAACACTTAAATGTTTGATATTTCTTATAATAATCATAATTATGACTATTATTTAAAGGTTTCTTTATAAATACATTTTGATTTTTTTATAACCTCTAAAATATAAACCTGAGCCGTTTCAGATTCTGACCTCTGACCTCACTGCAGCTCCCTCTTGGAAGTACGTCTGCTTCTTGTCTACCCCCAGTGTTGACCGCCTGCCCTTGATATCACGTACTGTACCTGAGGAACAAAAAAGGACAAACACTTGCCTTCATTTAAAAGTACATTCATACAGAGGTAATCTATGGAAACACACTAGTTCACCCTTTGGGAGAAATCAGTTCCTGTGAAACATTTCTGTAAATGAACATCATGTGGAGAATG
Organism: Copadichromis virginalis; assembly: GCF_057382275.1. Taxonomy (NCBI): domain Eukaryota; kingdom Metazoa; phylum Chordata; class Actinopteri; order Cichliformes; family Cichlidae; genus Copadichromis; species Copadichromis virginalis. Next base: position 1,138,258 of record NC_140621.1, read on the forward strand.
AATGAAATGAGTTCTTCAGGTGACTCAGCAGTCCCACACTGACAAATGAAATCTAGTTAAACTATTAAGCATATTTGCTCTTCTGAAATCTGTGTTAAACAACAACGAACATAAATTAGTAACAAAAATACAGCTGAGTAGAGGCTTTACAAACCACCAGCAGCCATAATGCTAAATTTTAATCTTCAAATGTTTCTGAGCCGTCTTCAACCTGCTTTTAACACATTGAAGTCCCACAGTCAATGCAGCCTGACCCAATCCTAGATGTTCAGCACACAGAGACACAGAGGTGCCGTTTAAAGTTTAGTGATAACCTGAGTCACTGATCATTTGCAGTATTACAGAGTCTGGCAGTCTTTGCATGATGTCCACGTCACTGTAAGTTTCTAGCTGACTCTCAGGTGTGACAGGTGTGCCAGCAGGAAAGAGTAATAATAACCTGCATCCTGAGGTTTGTCATGCAGGATTAAAGGAGCCAGGCTTTGTTCACACAGCTAGGATTGTATTTTACACTGACCCTGGGTCAGTATAAGTATCATACAGTTTAAACGAAGCACTGAAACTTGCACATATTTATTACAGATGCACTGAAGCTAATCGAGATATTTGCTGTCAATCTGTGGCTGCGATTAAACACTTTACTGGAAACTTTATTAACTAGTAACTTCATCAGTCATGACAGAAGCTAATATTTCTGTGCAAACGTCGTTTAAACAGTAACAGCTTTACTCCAATATAAGCTAACGTTTACACCGTAACTTTAAGCTAGCACCATAAAGACGGTAAAACACGTAATAACATCTACAAATGCATCTTAAAGCTGTTATATTAGCACTCGGTGTATTACTAACATAACCACATTAACATTGCTGACACTCGCTGACGTTTAATGGTCATTCTATAAATGCTGTCTGTTTAAATGGTCTTACCTGTAAACACTGCATATCCACCGGATTCCAGCCAGAGTGGATTCTGGAGTCTTCCACGCTCCTGTTAGTGATCCTCCATCTGGATGGATGAGAACAACCTTCTGAACAATCTAGCAGGAGATGGCCCATATCTATGGGACTGATTTGTGCTAATAACGCCCATTGTATGGACTGATAACAGCCGAAGCGGGTGAATAAAGTCACCCAGTAGCTAGCTGTGCCATTACCCAGCATACACCACTCCCTCCGTAAATGCAATAAACGATACAAAAGCATCGTTCTACCTGTTTTTCAGGTAGTTGTTTACATTATATAATTTATTGTGTTCTGTATACGTCACTACAATGTGATTTGGAAAATGTCTAAATATACCGACAACAGGCACTTCCGCAGCAATCTCTTCAATCGGAGGACCCTTCACGTCAATTCCCGACGCGAGGGGGGTACCCTGCGCGTCCATAAGTGCAGCAGAGGGAGCCTGACCATGCGTCACACGTTTGACGAGTTGGGAGTGAGAACGTGTTGATAATCCAGTTTTGAGATCTTTGATCTTTGAGATCTTCGTGCTTCGGCCACCAGATGCTGTAAAAGAGGACTGTGTTGAAAAGCTTCGAGTAATGAATCCTGTTTCAAATTATACGCGCCGATGCTTCAGAGAGCTTCATTTGGCCATTGCTTATATTTACCTTCATTTTTCGAGCCGCCAGTCGCAGTGAAACCATCAGCAGAGAAATGAGCAAGCCAGGTAATAGAAAGCGTGAGTTATAAGCAGCGACCCCAATCACTACTGCAAAGACACTGGCTCAAAAATGGCCCCGTGAGTGTGAATATGTGAGGTCAACACACACACACACACCCATGAGCCGCTGGATGTTTATCTCACATACACATGGGTATCTGCTGAGCTCTAAAAGAGCGAGAGCATGAAATTTGAACTTGCTGTCATTCACACATACAATCTTCTCCACTGGAACACGGACTGCACCTGCATCACGTGCATTAATATATGTAACATTAAAGTACTAGATTAATGGACAGGTTACATAAATGAACTATTTCTCCCACTTCAGTTCACACCTCTATTGTTACATACTATTTACAAATTAATTTCTCACTTCCATTTCCCGGGATGTAGGGTGGCCACGGATCAGGTATCAGAGCAATTCATCTACCAATCAGATGGTCAGTGGAACAATCTCCAGCTCCTTCTGTGGAAGTATCAACTATCCTTAGACAAGATACTCAAAGCACTGTTGCTCCCAGTGCATCCATCAGAGATAAAAGTACTTAGGTATAGATTTAAAAAACTGTGTGAATGTGTGCGATTGGGTGAATAAGCCTCACAGCAGAATGTGCTTCGAGTGCTCAAACTGAGTAGAAAACACTTCTTAAATACCAGTCCAGTTACCCGCCTATACTGTTTCATTCTGAATAAATGTCCCATGTCCTGTCCAAAATATAAACTGGCTTCAGCATGGCTTTCCCATCCTTGAGTTGAATTACTGTACCATCCCACCCCTGGCGCCGTTGCCCACCTCTCAATTTTAAATACACGTAGACATTGAGGGCTAGCAGGAGGGACCATGCGCTTACCTGCTGCTCTCTGGCAGGTAGCTCCAAGCCCTCCTGGGTTTTAAATGCACCTTAGAACACACATGCATCAACATTACAATGAGCGGGTGGAGGGAGGTTTGGAGTCTTCTCTCACCCCCGTTCTCTGCGACCTGCTGGAGCAGGGGGGGGGCTAGGACTAGGAGGAGGAGTTGGCCGTCCGACTGCGGTCTGGAGTGTGGGGCCTCCCTGCTGCTGCGGAGTCGGGGCGGTCTGCCTCTCCCCACCGCAGGGAAAAGGGTAACACCACCTGGGTCTGGGTGCAGTTCCCCCCTCCAGGGGCAAGGGTACCTAGACCCGGTTTGTAGAGTACGCTTGGGGAGTGTGATCGTGTGTACAGCGTCTCTTTATGTCTGTCTCCATGTTGGTTGAGTGTGGAGTAAGTGCATATGAGAGCATGAGGGTGGGAATGGATGTTTGTATCTGTGTGTGCCTGTATGTCTGTGTCTATATGTCAGGTTGGGTGTCAGGCACCACCTCTCTGGGGACATCTCAGGCCCTCCAAGGTTTGGAGGCCTATCTCCCCCCACCACCACTTCCCCTGCCAGTGGCGGACCCCCTCAGACATCGGTGCGTTGGTGGTTCTTTGTGTCCGGGGGTGGGCGTCCAGGTACACACCGGCTCACTCCTTGGCGGCCGCTTATCGGGGCCTGGAGCCTGGGGCTCGCTCGGGCCACTTCGGAGGTGGGGTGCCCCCGGCCTCTCGGCCTGGGGCTCGGTCACTCAGGCACAGCTGGCTGCCGGCGGAGCTCACGGGCGCGTCACTGCAACTCCCCCTGGCTTCTGCTCCGCGGCTGCTGAGTGAGCCCTCATCTGGGACTCTCCTCAGCTCTTTCTGGGACAGTGGCGCAGCTGCCCCTCTGTTGGTCTTCCTTGGTCTCTTGTGTTCTGGGGGCCTCTGGATGTCTGGAGTTTTGATCTCCTCCATACCTGCTTCATGCCCTGGAGGACGGGGCTGTGGCCCCCCCACACCCTCTAGCAGATCATTACATGAAGGAACCTTTTAAAAAAACAAGCGCGTCCATGCTCACAGGTGTACACACGGGTGATCACACCCACAAACTACACCCTTTTTGGCTCCTACCTCAAAGCACACTGTGTTCTGTCGATCTTACGTGCTGCACAATAATGTTTAATATTTAGTATTTACTGTCATATTCCCATATATCATTGTGATGTTGTTTATTCTGTTACTCTTGTTCTCTTCTGCTTGTTCTCTTTTTTCTTTCTCAGCAGGTGATCCAGGTGATCGATAGATGGATTTTTTTTTCTCTGCCCGTTCTGTTGGTTTTTGTCTTTTGCCCTTCTCCCCCGTCCCTCTTCTCAGCTGTTTCTCTTTCCCTCTTTCTTTCTCCCCTTCTTTACCCCAGTCAAGTCTGTCCCGTATTCAGTAAGTGAAAATAAAATAAACAATAAAAGGTGAATCAAATGGACCATTACGGCAAGGCTGGGATGGTCAATTTGGTAAAGTAAATCCGTTGGGCATCTTTCTTTGCCTTTAGACAACAATTCTGATGCAAAAGAGCCAAACGGGACAGGCAAGAAAAAAAAAAAAAGAATTACTGTACCATGAAATCATTAAGGGTAGTAAAGGCAGCCCTGAAGAAATGAGGTTAGCAGGGATGGAAACAAGCGCTGGGAAGAAATGATCAGGTCTGTCGGCATTCCAAGAAACTGGCTCTAGATTGTGTAATTATGTGAGACTGCAAACTTGTGTTATGGGAGGATTGTGCGTGTGAGCACTACGCAGTATAAAAGAATACTAATGCAAGAATATTCATTTTACACTGACTTTAATTCATGGGAAATTTGCCAATAAATATAGAGACAAAAAATAAAATACAAAAAAATGTCAACAATTTCACAAAATGGAACAAGCCATTCACAAATGCCAACACTTAGCCTTCTATCTGGGTCTATCCTGGGAAATGTTTTTTCTGCTACCGAGGTCTACTGCAGAATGTGGACTCTAATCAGAAATGCAGTGTACTATAAAACACTTGAGAATGTGCAGTTTAGATTCTGATTAAGCTACACACCAGAGAGAATATTTGGCCGTATGTAACAGGATGCTCAGGAAGACATCACTCTGGGAAAAGAAATTTACAGGCACGTTCTGACTACAAGCTAGCTCAGATTTTTCATTTGTCTAAGAAAGTGGCACGAGGATCCTAAACTGCAGGTTTCAATGCTTCAGCTCAGGTAACAGCTGTTGGTTGACTACTTCTTTGCTTCCATCCATGGTCTTTCTTCCTGCTGGAGCAGAAGAATCGGGAGGTCTGGATGATAAATCAGATGAAGGCGTTGGGCTGGTTAGCCTCTGGATTCTAGAGATCTGTGGAAGGTGAAAGAATGCATTAACCTACATGGTGATATATGACCACAGCTACACAGTCTATCAGCCAGACCCTATTTGTTATTCAGGTTTATCTAAGCAGCTATGTTGTTGTCACAGGGTAGATCCAGGACATGTTGGAGATATTCCGGTGTGTGGGGATCAGGGATTCTGGGCATTTCTGCTTAGACTGCTGCCCCTGAAATGGAGGGATGGATCAATTTGTGCCACCTATAGTATCTTCGTCATACACCAACTGCTTACTTGATACATATGTAATTCTTTGACATGTTGCATGAGAAAAATAAGGAAAAAAGCATCCAGTAACCGATCCTTTAAGCTCCATTTGTACTTGGTATCTGGACATTCGTGTTTCAGATGGACATCGTATTTGACTATGAGCAAGCGCTGGTGACAGTAGGAACAGGAACATTTCCATTCCAACAACAAACATCCGCAGAAATGGGCTCAAGGAGAGGTAGCCATCTACTGCCACCAGTTCTCTATCACAGACTATCTCACCACTCCGTTTCCCATATGTACGGGGAATGATCCCCCTTTGTCAGGGCGTGTCGATATGACCTTAAGACTCTCCACAGCTATGGTAAATGGCCTGTATTTGTATAGCACTTTTACTAGTCCCCCCTAGGGATCCCAAAGCGCTTTACACACCCAGTCATCCATCCATTCACACACTGGTGGAGGCAGCTACAGTTGTAGCCACAGCTGCCCTGGGGCAGACTGACAGAAGCGAGGCTGCCACATTGCACCATCGGCCCTTCTGGCCATCACCAGTAGGCGGTAGGTGAAGTGTCTTGCCCAAGGACACAATGACCGAGACTAGAAGAGAGATCTGTGTGTGGCATGAAGAACGAGGAGGGCAGCTGGACCGCTGCCACAACAACAGTCTGGAAATAAAGACAATTTACAGTGCTGTGCGTGGGTTCTTTATTCTGTCACAACAGCTTTGAAGTTATTTTATTCCTCCCAGATTGTGTTATCTTTGGTAGTTTTCTAGGACATTTCCTGTCAGGATCCTGGAGCTCCTGACCCAGTGTTGTGAGTTTCTTGTGTCTCAGGGTTTTTGTGTTATGTTGCATGTTCTAAGTTGTCTTTGTTGCCTCAGTTTGTTCTATAGTCTAGTATCTTAGTTTGGGTTTCTTGTATTCTGGTTAGTTTTCTGAGTGTTTAGTAGCCGCCCTCTGTGCCTCTTTTATGTTGGTCTCTGTGTTTCTTAGTTGCTCTGTCTCCCCTAGTCAGTCTGCGTCTGTGTTACATTTCCTGTTTTACTTTGAAGGTCTGTGTCCTACGTGAATGTATTGAGTTTCGCTTCCCTTTCGTCTGGTTATGTCTGATTTCTCCCAGCTGTGCTCCCCTCCTGTGTCTCATTCCCCTCGTTATTTCCCAGTGTATTTAAGTCCTGTGTTTCTCTGAGTCAGTGTCGCGTCGTCCCTCATTGCTGTGTTACTCGCTCCCTGTGTTTTCTTGAACTTAGAGTTCCCAGTGTGGCTTTGTTTTGTATGCATCTTCCTTGCCAGCCAATAAAGCTGTGATTTTGAGTTCATCCCTCGAGTCTGAGAGCCTGCATTTTGGGTCCAACTCCTGCCTGCCACACAGCGCTTGTTGACATTTCCACTACATAAATGGGAGGAAATTATTTGGTTTTGTTGAAAGGGAGGATGTTGGAAAGGCCTGACTTGCCCAAACATATAGTGTGGGTGTGCTGGAAATGTCTCAGTCTGCAAGATCTTTGGCAGAAGTTCAACAGAGGGGTAGTGGGGAGGAGGTTGGGGGCATTGGCTGGACCATTCTGCACTAGAGCCCTGTGCAGGACGATTTTTTCAATCTGGCTGCCAGTGGCGGCTCATTTAAACCTATTATTATTAACTCGTGCTTTTTCCATCCAGATCACAAATGCATGCAGCAGTCTGTACTTTGAAAGCTTTCATCCTGCCAGTGTAAAACACACAGGTAGATGTCACTGAACAGCAGCGATGTGAAACTATGAAATACAAGAACTTTGCCACACTTCTCACAAGTCCAGCTCTTTACCTTCTTGGTTCTTAACGATGTTAAAACTTTTCCACTGGTTCACTCCAGCCTTAATTTTGTTACTAACATCAGTTGTACCCTCCATCCTGCTAGCATTCTTGGGACCCCCTGTCAATTTTTAGCCACCTGCCTCTGCCCACAGCATCAGCAACCAACCTGCTCCTGCAAGATTTGTAGCCCTTTTTCATTAGTACCTACTCAGGTCGGCTTGATGTTTTTAGGGTTTTCCACTAGGTCACAGCACATGTTACCAGGTACTTTTTTAGTACCTACTCTGCTGGGTTCCAAGCAATCCAAGGCAATCCGAAAATGTGACATCAAAAGACTGCATGGTTCCCAAGTCTGACAAAAAGCTGAGTCCAGTCCAAGTCCACATGAAGGAAACGGCTTGCCTTTCCGAGTGTTAGGTAGCTTAATCATTTCTAAAAGAAAATAAAGTGTGTTGTGTTATTTTAGCCAACATGTAATTGGTGCAGATGGGTTGTATGTGCGCTAAGTCACTGCTGACCTGCTCCCAGGCAGACACATGAAACCTCTGACAGGCTTAGTTGACCCACTCCCATCTCCCCATGCCCACATTCTTCCACTTCTAGCCAAACATTACTGGTATGTCTCCTGCCTGCCCAGTTCCACAAGCTGCACAGATGTAAACAACCCTCAGAGAAGTGGGATCAATGAGTTGGGAGAAGTCATGGGGTTGTTGCCATGTCTCAGTTAAGCTGGGAAAGTCTAACTTACGGTTGGTGAGGAGATGCTGGATTAGATGGTTGTTGCTCATAAGTGTCTGAATGTTTAATAGATTAACAAAGACAGTGGTGTTATCACATGTGGCAGACCGATTGGATAACACACTGAGGTCATTACCCTGACTGGTATTGCATTTTGCAAAACAATGTGGGACTCTGTAGTTTTCTCTGGTCCCCTCCCCAATCAGACCAGGAGTGACATGTTTAGCCGCATGTTCTCCTTAAATTGCTGGCTGTCTGAGTGGTGTCCCAGAAACGATGTGGGCTTCATAGATAATTGGCAAACCTTCTGGAGGAAACCTGGTCTTGTTAGGAGAGACGGCATCCATCCCACTTTGGATGGAGCAGCTCTCATTTCTAGAAATATGGACAAATTTATTAAACCCCCCAAAATATGACTATCCAGAGTTGGGACCAGGAAGCAGAGTTGCAGTCTTACACGCCTCTCTGCAGCTTCTCTCCTCCTGCTACCCCCCCAAAAACCCATCTCCATAGAGACTGTGTCAGCTCCCAAACAGACAAAAAACAAACTAAAAACCAGCAACAAACAACTTAAACATAAACAATTTGCAAAGCCAGAACATCTTACTATTCATCACTGATTGAAGAAAATAAGAACAACCCCAGGTTTCTCTTCAGCTCTGTAGCCAGGCTGACAAACGGTCAGAGCTCTGTTGAGCCAACCATCCCTTTAACGTTAACTAGTAATGACTTCATGAACTTCTTCACAAATAACATTTTTATCATTAGAGAAAAAATTACCAGTAATCATCCCACAGATGTAATATTATCTACAGCTACTCTTAGTACCATTGATGTTAAGTTAGACTCTTTTTCTCCAATTGATCTTTCTGAGTTAACTTCAATAATTACTTCCTCCAAACCATCAACGTGTCTTTTAGACCCCATTCCTACAAAACTGCTCAAAGAAGTCCTGCCATTAATTAATGCTTCGATCTTAAATATGATCAACCTATCTCTAATGATCGGCTATGTACCACAGGCCTTCAAGCTGGCTGTAGTTAAACCTTTACTCAAAAAGCATCTCTAGACCCAGCAGTCTTAGCTAATTATAGGCCAATCTCCAACCTTCCTTTATATCAAACATCCTTGAAAGAGTAGTTGTCAAACAGCTAACAGATCATCTGCAGAGGAATGGCTTATTTGAAGAGTTTCAGTCAGGTTTCAGAGCTCATCATAGGGGTGCTCGATTATGGCAAAAATGATAATCACGATTATTTTCACTGAAATTGAGATCTCGATTATTTGACGATAGAGCAGGGCGATATGGCCAAAAATATTTATCACGATATATATTTGAAAATTTGCGATAACGATATAACTGACGATATAATTGATGCGAGACAAAATACAACTCCACAACATTACTAGCGCAAAAAGACAACCTTCCATTTATTTTCACGTAAACAAGAAGCTGGTTTTTATGTACACTAAAGCTTTATAAAAAATTTATCAGTGCAAATGCAAATTCCTTGCTGAAAGTTTAACCCAAAGGCATTTCCAGTAGAAATTGGCTGACATATCCTGAGCATAACCATGTATAATATCCACTGAAGTTAAAAAGAGGTGCTTTGCAACATTAAACTGCAGTGTGCAGTACGCATTTTTCGGACCATAAGGTGCACGGGATTATAAGGCACATTAAGCGAAACAAAGCAGTCAGATAAATCAAACTTTATTAAACTCATTCTTCTTGCTTCCTCCACTTCTGTACCATTGATTCATTAATGTTGAATTCTCTGGCAGCTGATCTATTCCCATGTTGTTGCAGTATATTAATGACTAACCTCGTATTGTGGATGGATTATCTCAGTTGTTCTCCTGACTGAAGTTTGGTCCGTTTACAGCATCCTGCCATGCGATTGCATTTGTCTCTAACCATGAAGAACCTTCACGTTAACTTTTATAAGTGGAAAAATGTTAGTGTTCGTCCTCCAGCTTCACTGTTATGTTATGCTAACATAGCTGTGTCGCTAGCGATCACGTAGCACATCATTATATACCAGCTAGCCCAACTTCAGTAACCCTACAAACGTCACCACTGTTTAGTTTCCTGTCTTCATTTATGTTGGAAGTGATAGCAGAGCTGTACGTTTGAATTTTTTCAGAAATCTCTCAGTCAGAACATGCGCTATATCATGTTTAGGTAACTAGCGAAACTAGCGAGCTACTTCCGCTAGCTTCCTGCTAACTTCTAACTCCGTTAAATGTAATAACTTTTGTTTTCATGGATGCCTGGAAGTTAAACTTTATAGTTACACCTGGTAAAGCAGCAATGCTGATCGTTTTATTAAAGATGAAATCATTTAGACAGTTTTCAACTCTCAGTGATGCTGCAGTGTTGTTTGACCTGAAGTCAAATATACAGAGTTTGGGACCCAGATTACTCCCAGATTTAAGAGCATCTTAGTCCGACAAATACGACAATAACAACGGCCGCTTGCATGTTCTGCAAAAAAATGTGCTTTGTTGTGTATCTGACGGACAAACACCAAACCAGTTCCACATCATGGAAGTTGCACCATTTTTACAAACCAATTCTGGTTCCTCAACAATCGGCCATGTGCGTATGAAAACAAAGGCACTGCGCATGCGCGTTTTACTCCCATTCTATCGCGATATTTCATTTTCCTATCGTTGCCTAACATTATACCGGTATTACCGTGAACGGTATAATATGGCCCAGCCCTATTTGACGATATTTATTTAACCCTTTAAGACCTACCATAGAACCAAGTCCGCCAGAGCTTATATTATTTTTTTACATGTTGTAGTGCCATTTGTGGGAGCATTTCAAGTTGCTATACAACTGTTATAGCCCATATTTTAATAATATGTATGCATTAAGTCCATAGTAATTACATTAATTGCAAAAAAGTGCAATAAACTACAAAAAAAATTGAAAATCGTTTTTGTTTTTTGTTTTTTTACATATATTTCTACTTGGAGAAATTTATGAGGCTTATCCCTCAAAACTTTAAATACAAAAAAGTTGCAAAAAGTAGTTTACAACAACAGGAAATTTATTTTGAGTGTCTTCATAGTTTTATTTTGGAGATACAGCAATTTTTATACACTGCAGGAAAAACAAAAAAACAATCCTATGATGCAATTTTGCAAAGAAAACAGCATCAAAATAAACTATTTCCAGCAGTGCAATTCGAGTTCTAAGCATCCCAGCAACTATTCAGAAAAGTATAGAGTCAAACATGACTTATAAAAACACCAGTATAGGCTTTTAAGGCCTACAAGTAAAAAACTACATTTTCCGCGAAAATGACGTCACTTCCGGTTTCGGGCAGGAAATGCGATAGTTCGCGTTGACGTCTTTTTCAATGTGGGAAGTGTTAAGAACAGCTGATGGATCGGCAAAGCGTGTTTCTGGAGTATTATGTTTTTGTTCCTGCAAGTGCTTTTTATGCGATTTTTGCAAAGCTTCATGTGGAAGGAAACTGTGACCGAGGACAAGCTGATGGCATAAGATGTAAGTACAACTCCTCCGGTTTCATATGCAAAACAAATATTGCGCTAGCTTACGCGGTTCCGGTTCTACAGGGATTTAAAAATAGTTACACAAAACGGAGCGTGCTGCTCTGACCGTCTTTAAAGGGTTAACAATAACAATGTATTGAATAATGACTTTAAAAAATAATATAAAATAGTGCAAATACTGATAACAGTGCAAATGTTTGCAATATAAGAAATAAATGAGAAATGTAAACATCTATGTTTAGTGAACTTTGCAGTGTTGCTCTGTGGTGCAGCTATGACACCGTAGCAAAGTTTACACACTGTGTCTACTTGATCCACGTCTGACTGAACCCATAATGTTTCCACACCACTGAAGTTTTTTTACCTCTTTTCAACCAACGGCAGTCACTCTCCTCTCCAAATAACTTCTGCTTAGCTTTCCGAGCTTCCCTCGGGTCCTCTTAATTGTTGTGACGTGTGTTGGAAATGGAGAGCGGAACGCTTGATTTACCACACGGAGCAGCGCGAGAGTAAAGCATGAGGGAGGGGCTAATAATCAGCTCAGTCATTTTTAATGATCGTTGAAAGCCCAGATCGTAATCGTGATTAAAATTCGATTAATTGAGCAGCCCTAGCTCATCACAGCACAGAAACAGCTTTAGTGAAGGTTACAAATGATCTTCTTATGGCCTCTGACAGTGGACTCATCTCTGTGCTTGTCCTGCTAGACCTCAGTGCAGCGTTCGATACTGTCGACCATAATATCCTATTAGAGCAATTAGAACATGCTGTAGGTATTACAGGTACTGTGCTGCAGTGGTTTGTATCATATCTATCTAATAGACTCCAGTTTGTTCATGGAAATGGAGAGTCCTCTTCACACACTGAGGTTAATTATGGAGTTCCACAGGGTTCAGTGCTAGGACCAATTCTGTTTACATTATACATGCTTCCCTTAGGCAGCATCATTAGAAGACATAGCATACATTTACACTGCTATGCAGATGACACCCAGCTCTATCTGTCCATGAAGCCAGATAACACACACCAATGAGTTAAACTGCAGGAATGTCTTAAAGACATAAAGACCTGGATGGCCGTTAACTTTCTGCTTCTTAATTCAGATAAAACTGAGGTTATTGTACTCGGCCCTGAAAATCTTAGAAATATGGTATCTAAGCAGATTCTTACTCTGGATGGCATTACCTTGGCCTCCAGTAACACTGTGAGGAACCTTGGAGTCATTTTTGACCAGGACATGTCCTTCAACGCACATATTAAACAAATATGTAAGACTGCTTTCTTCCATTTGTGCAACATCTCTAAAGTTAGAAATATCCTGTCTCAGAGTGACGCTGAAAAACTAGTTCATGCATTTATTACTTCCAGGCTGGACGACTGTAATTCATTATTATCAGGAAGTCCTAAAAACTCGCTGAAAAGCCTTCAGCTAATCCAAAATGCTACAGCAAGAGTCCTGACAGGGACTAGAAAGAGAGAGCAGATTTCTCCTGTTTTGGCTTCCTGTTAAATCCAGAATTCAAAATCCTGCTCCTCACATACAAGGTCTTAAATAATCAGGCCCATCTTATCTTAATGACCTTGTAGTACCATATCACCCTATTAGAGCACTTCGCTCTTGCTCTGCAGGCCTACTTGGATTCCCATGATGCACTGGGTGTTTCTTCTTCACTCACTATGTGTTAACAGACCTCTCTGCATTGAATCATATCTGTTATTAACCTCTGTCTCTCTTCCATAGCATGTCTTTATCCTGTCTTCCTTCTCTCACCCCAACCAATCACAGCAGATGGCCCCGCCCCTCCCTGAGCCTGGTTTCTTCCTGTTAAAAGGGAGTTTTTCCTTCCCACTGTCGCCAAAGTGCTGCTCATAGGGGGTCATATGATTGTTGGGTTTTTTGCTGTATTATTGTCTTCATGTTATTGTGATTTGTCGCTGTTTAAATAAAAGTCCACTGAATTAAATTCAATCTCATATGCATCTAATTTTAAACATTTGAGATGTATTTTGTGTTCTGTGAATAAAATCTAAGAGTTTATTAGATGCGCAAATTATCTCTTTTATTTACACTGGTGGTGTATTGTGTAAACACAGAAAAACTGCCCACTGTCCTTGACAATGGTCAGCTGACTAGTTGCCACACTCAGGATAACAGCAGTGTGTATCCAAACATATGATTATATGTATGGGTGCACACCACATACAAACATGCTGACTGCAGACTAACGAGTAGCTGGTGTGCTGCTGTCGTCTCCGGGCGCTCCTTATCTTCTCAAAGCGAGCCTCCATTTCCTCCAGCACCTTCGGGGTGTAGCGGACCACCAACTTGACTGATCCCTGTGCAGCCTTCAGCAGCTCAACAGCCTTTTCATGGTGCTCACCTTCAACACTCTGCATGAAGACCAACACAAAGCAAAAGTCTGACATGCTACAAGAAGCCGTTTCTTCCGACTACGTTTACTCTTTACCCATAAAGTGAACGTCTGATGACCTCCCCTCTACCCTTAAGTGGTTTGACAGCGACTGGAATAGGTTGTGGGTTTTTCCGAGGGTTGCCCTGGTAAGCTGTACACACAGAGATCACCCTCATTAACTTCTGATGCACACCCACTCATTTTGTTCTGGAAGGGGACAGAAGCTGCTCCGTTCAGAAGAGAGAAACAAGAATGACTTCTTATCAACACTTTCCAGGAGTGAAAGGACAGTGCTAACCTGTTTCAGCTATGACGATGCACTGACATGCACTTCTACAGTATTCCTTCATTTTAGAGAGATGGATACACTCTCATGTTTTCACATCTCTTGTCACGTATGGCTAGAGTACCTCTCCAACCTCCCAGTGATGTGGGCAGGCAGCCAGTTCTACCTCTCAGGGTGCCAGTAACCTGTTCTTATGGTTACATCTGAGTCATATTAAAGTGACTGATGGAGGATCTTTAACACCTTCACTATCAATGTTGGATAAGGTGAGTGAACGAGATAGAGATTATAGGTTAAGAGCAGTCTTTTAAGTTGCTCCACTGCATTTAGGAATAATTTAAAGCTGTTGCACAGATCCTCTACATCAGGGGTGCTCAATACGTCGATCGCGATCGACCAGTCGATCGCAAAGGTAATATTGGTAGATCGCATGGCATTAAAAAAAATAGATGCCAGCCTATCATCCATCCCGTCACTTGATTGATACAGGGAAGCCAGTCAGATGACAGCAGATTTTTTCTGACGCTTAGGTCGCTGCGCATGCGCAAACAGCGGCGCGAAGCGTAGTAAAACTGACAAGCTAGTCAGCGAGTTAACTCCAATTTTTAGCTCTCGGTTTTTTCTCTTAAACCTGGCCGTCAGCAGCTACTGTCCGGACTATGCATCCCTGGCTGATTCAATTCAGTGCAAGTCATCAGAGTAAACTCAGGTAATGACAAAAAATTTACATAGTTAATTGTGTTGTGAAATATTGGATATTGCGGTTATGCATGTATATACATTGTAGATATAAAGAATCCTCAATATATTTATAAATAAGTATATGTTTTGGATTTTTGTAGTGGGTAGATCATTTTGACTTGGTCATTTTATAAGTAGCTCACATGCGGAAAAAGTGTGAGCACCCCTGCTCTACATCTTTCTCAGCATGTCAGCATAACAAACACTGCACCATCCACACCTTTAGGAACTCAGGGTGAACCTCATCCACCCCAGAGGCCCAGCCACCACGGAGGTGTTTAACCACCTCAGTGATGGACGAGTCGTCTCTCCTGTCCCCAGCCTTTGCTTCTACAGGAGACGCATCAGTGGGCTTAAGGAGGTCCTCAGAGTATTGAGTCTGTCGTCCCATTGTCCCAGTGGGAACAACAGTGAGATCTGGAGGGACCTGACAGGAGGAATGGCCCCCGAACCCCACCCAACACACTTTGCACCTGACCCCTGCAACACCTTATCCAGGCCAACAGGTAGGCTAAACGAATCAATTAGTATCAAACAGTATCAATTATTTATATCAATTATAATATACTGATGCTGTATATTTATGTAGATGTTCTACTGAACATACATAAAGTACAAAATGAACTAGAAATGATAATAAATGTGACTGTTGATGCGCCTGACCTAAAAACAAAGTGTAAATGTGCCGTATATGAAGAAATGTTCTTGTGTTATTTTTGGATTTACAAATTCTACAGACAATGGTTTTAAATGGGGTCTTGAAACTGGATAAATACTTGTAGTTAACACTTTTAAAATAATTCCAGGATTCAGTGACTGCTTCTGGTCTTCACGCTGTGTGCACCTCTCCTCAGCAGGTTGTAAGTGGGCTTCTGTGATCCTCTTACCACACCATTGACAGAAAGTAGCTGGTCTCCTCTCTTCAGCCCACCTTGGCGGTCAGCCACTCCTCCAGGGATGACTCTTGAGATATAGATGGGAGAGTTTTGCTCTTTTCCACCCATGATGTTAAAGCCCAGTCCCTCTTCTGTCTTGGGCAGTTCTACCACCCTTGGGTGGGCGTGCCCCTCACTGGCTGCAAAGGCTGCCACTGTGGCCTAATCAGAGAGGAAACCACATGATGAGCAAAACAACAAGTTCTATTTCACATCACATCTCCAGTTACCTCTATTTGTTACACAAAACAGAGGATCTGACAGTACACAGGTGGGAGGACAAACATATGCTGCATTCAAAGGATGCAATACAAAACAAGCTATTTTCCCACAGTGGTAGTGTTAAATGTGGGCCTGTTTATAGACAATCTGAGTAACTCATAAAGTCCACAGCATGTCTTTATCCTGTCTTCCTTCTCTCACCCCAACCAATCACAGCAGATGGCCCCGCCCCTCCCTGAGCCTGGTTCTGCTGGAGGTTTCTTCCTGTTAAAAGGGAGTTTTTCCTTCCCACTGTCACCAAAGTGCTTGCTCATAGGGGGTCATATGATTGTTGGGTTTTTCTCTGTATCTATAGGGTCGACCTTACAGTATAAAGCACCTTGAGGCAACTATTTTTGTGATTTGGCTCTATAGACATAAAACCGAATAGAACTGAATTATATACATAATTTTAATAAAAATGCATAAATAGTAGGGCTGCACGATTAATCGTTAGAAAATCGCGATCTCAATTCATACTTATGTGCGATCTCATTTCCAAATGACAACGATTTACAAAAAAAAAAGAAGACGACGACGATTGTACCGCATTTTGATCCGGGACGTAATCTGCACGGAAACAAGCGCTCACTCTTCCTGCTCAACAAATGACAAGGACGGAGCCTTATACCACGTGATACAGAAGCTGGCTGCTAAAATTGACTGTGTGCACGTTAGCATGTGCTACTTCCGGTGCAGAAACTCCTGTGGGGAGCTTTGTTTCCGGTGTCCTATTCACGCCTTGTTTACGGTCCAAAACAAGTTAAGCAAATGAATGAATCAAGCAGCGATTTACATTTCTATAGATGTCTCGGGCATTTACCCAATATATCTGTAAATGATGTTTGTGTAAAGTTGGTCAGAAGGTTCCTTTGTGAGTGCGCATGCGCCATTAGCGTGCTGCCTGCTGTAACCCCTAATTTCCCTCGGGATGAATAAAGTATTCTGATTCTGATTCTGATGTTCATCGACTTGTCGATATTTTCCCCGCGCCTCAGAACAAAAGAGAAAATGGATTCAAATGTTATATTTCTCAGCTGTCCCTCGTTTATCGCGGGTGTTATGTTCTAAAAATAACCAGCGAGAGGTGAAATCAAGGAGCCAATTTTATTTTTTGACAGTGCAAAACGTTTCGTGGACATCGTGGACATACAGTACTGCACTTCAGAGTCACACTGCCAGCGATCGATGCAGCGATTCTGTACTGTACAGGAGAGACGTCACGGAGATCGTCTGCAGCGATCAGGACACAATGTGACATAAAAAAACGTGCAAACTTGCACTAAAAAAATCTGTGAAACAGCGAGGTGAAAGGTGAACGTTATAGCGAGGGACCGCTGTAATTTTGAAGGTAAGTCACAACATACCCTTCATAAATAATAATGTATAGAAACCGTTACCAGCAATCATTCATTTTTTGTGTGGCTTTTTTCACGGTTTGTTAACATGCTGTGTAGGTGTGTACTTGACTAGCTGATATCAACATAACAGGGAAACATCTGGTTTGACTATTGTTCACCTGTAGTTTGAATGCTGAACATTTGCCTGTTTAAATCATAAGACCCGTCACTATACAAAGATGTGATTCTGCATGTGGACGATGTGTCGTCTGCTGCAGTGATGCAGTTCTGCTTGTGTTGAGCGATGTAAACAACTGATCGATCTAAACGCTTTAAACGTCAAAATTGATCATTAGATTTTTTATGACACAGCAGCGGTGAGCGTTCCCACCTTCTGCTCTTTGTAACTTAACGCCATCTTTCCGTTTTCGAGTTTTGGACATGATTTTGGAGGATATCTTCACAGTAGCGATTGACCGCAAAGTAAAGCTACCGGAAATGTACAACCCCACATCCGGTCTCAAACCAGGAAGTTAGCATTTTCTCATGCACAGGGTCAATTAGCAGGGAAAAAACAACGGAGAGCACGTCAGGGATGACGAGAAAGTGACTGGAGAAAATCCGTCCCGGTCAACGACCCAAACATCAATAACGGAACCTTATACAGCGCTTCCCTATACCCGTCGAACTCGCGCAGGCACAAAGAAATTACGGAGGCTATCACTTATCACCTGACCAAAGATATGGCTCCCATCAACACTGTGCAAAACGAGGGATTTAGGAAAATGATCAACACCCTAGACAAACGCTACACAGTGCCAACTATTTTTCTATTGTTGCACTACCTGCTCTATACACGCATCGTCGAGCAACGGTGGAGACGGAATTTCAAGCAGTACATTTTCGGCAACGACAAAATGTGAGACATTTGTTGTTTTTATGTTTATTTATTGTTTTTATGTTCAGTCTCAACTGTTACGAAGTTGATGTGCAGTTAATAAGTGCAATAAATATTTATATTGGAAAAGAAAATCGTGAGAAAATCGTGATCTCAATTCTAAGCCAAAAAATTGTGATTCTCATTTTATGCTAAATCGTGCAGCCCTAATAAATAGATCAAATATACTAAAATAAATAATGAAAAACAAACAGCACAAAAAGGAGCCTATCCGGTTGTTCAGTCTGACGTCACTAGCCGTGTCTGGGCCTAAACTCCGCTGCAGGTCCATATATCAAACGATCACTATGGCATTACTGAGAGTTGAAAAACTGTCTAAAGTCTTTCATCTTTAATAAAATGATCAGCGTTCTGCTCTACCAGGTGTAACAACTGAGTTTAACATCCAGGCATCCATGAAAACGGAATTTATGACATTTAACAGAGTTAGAAGTTAGCAGGGAGTTAGCTCGCTAGCTTCTATCTAAATACAATATAGCATGTCCTGACTGCGGGGTTTTGGAAACAAATTAAAACGTACAGCTCTGCTATCACTTCCAGCATAAATGAAGACAGAAAACTAAACAGCAGTGACGTTTGTAGGGTTACTGAAGTTGGGCTAGCTGGTATATAATGATGTGCTACGTGACTGCTAGCGACACAGCTATGTTAGCATAATATAAACAAGCTAACTTTTTTTCCACTCGATAAAAGTTAACGTGAGTGTTCTCGGTGGTCAGGAACAAATGTAATCGCATGGCAGGATGCTGTAAAAGGACCAAACTTCAGCCAGGAGAACAACTGAGATAATCCATCCACAATACGAGGTTAGTCATTCATATACTGCTGCATGGGCTGGGCTGTAGTTACATCCTAAGGTTTTAAAAACTGAGCTTAAATAAATGATTAGTGGTAATAAAAGCCGAGGGAGGTCAACAGTGATCACTGACTGTTTTAGGAGCTTTTTGAGATCAAATAGAAGAAAATACAAAACATTAAACATGTTAACAACACAAAAGCCATATTAAACGCAGACTACTTTAGACCCGGAAGTAGGATTCGTCACGTCATCACTTAACAATCGGATAGAGAGCATGTGTGGTAGAAATGCAAATATGTTTCTAACAATAGTAAATTCTGATTGCAAAAGCTGCCAGAAAAGAGGAAAGGAAAGGGAAACAAAGGAAGAAAAAACCCAGACAGAGAGAGTAAGGACACAAAACATGAAGTTGCTCAGCATTTCAAACTGCTGAAAGTAGACGTCAGGAAGAGCACACTGTGGAGCCGGCTAACCAGCCGAGCATTCGTCCTCACATGGCACCGTGACAGGCTTTTAGAGGTCAAAGGCTTAAGGAGACAAAGATATCCGTCAGAGGCAAACTCTGGAAGGATGTCAGGTGGTATTCTTCAGTGCAAATTCATGTATTAAACGCTGCATTCATCTGTAGCATTTCAAGATTCCCTTCAACTATGCATCCTACTGTTTCAGTGGGAGATGCACGATCACTACATCTTCACTTGTTTTGAGCAAAAACAAATTCCACACTCTGCCACTCTGGTGCAAACCTTTCATTTATGGGGTGGCTGTGGCTCAGGCGGTGGAGCAGATCAGCCACTGACTGGAAGGTTGCTGGTTCGATCCCTGGCTTCCCCTAGTCTACATGCCAAATATCCTTGGGCAAGATACTAACCCCAAGTTGCTCACCAATGCATCCATCGGAGTGTGGATGTAGATTAGTTTGCACTTAAGTATAGAAGGAAGTGCTTGTGTGACTGGGTGAATGAGGCCTGTTGTATAGCTGTGAGTAGAAAAGCGCTGTATAAGAATCAGTCCATTTATGACAGAGGTCACCATATTCCAGCACTGCAGGAGTGCTGCACTGTTAATCCCATTTAACTGTACTACTTTTGTTAAAACATATTTATCAGTTTAACAAATGCATACTGCACTGTTCTCAGTATCTCAGTGTCTGCTCAGTACAGTTAAATATTCCAATGTGTAGTCAGATTTTTCCCACTTTGACTAAAGATGCCACTACAGTGTGTGTAGTGGCATTAGCAGAGCGTCGTAGTCTAAGAACTACAACACTGCTGTGGTTTGCAATCACAAACAGCCCAAATCTCTAACATAAAGCTGCTTTGTCATTTGTAATACCTTGGCTGTTGCCTGTGCTCGCACCTCTGGTCCTCCAACAATGTCTAGAGTGTCATAGAGCTGCTCATAAACCTAAGGACAACAAAGCAGAACAAAGGTGGCTCAGACTGGAGTGTAATGGGGATGTAGCATCACACAGTGCAGTAGATACACAGACAATGGATAACACTGCAAACATCCATGATAAATTCTATTATTAGCTAAATATAAGAAACTGCACCATGTGCTTTCAGTCAGTCTTTGATAACAGCTTCAAGGCTCACACTTATTTACTTTCTGTTATCTTCTTTACTATTTAGTTATTCATTAAGTCATTAGTTGTTACAGTCATTAGTTATCTAACTTAACTTTTTAAATGCAAGTGTTGCCAAGAACGCCAGCGTGGTGGCTGGTTGCTCGTTCAGCATCAGATTTTAGTAAATGGCCTCAAACTTAAAGTGTAGTTTTCACTGATTGGAGGCTAAATATGTGGCTGCAGCTCAGGAGGCAGAGCAGCTCATGTACTAATCTCTACTGAAGGCTGTACGGCCAGTGTGCTGAGGCCCAGGTCAGAGTCCAATCCACGGTCTTTACTGCGTATCGTCCATCTCCACTGCGCCACCATTCAATAAAGACAAAAATGTCCAAAAAGAAAGGAAGAAAGTGCACATGTTCTCACATGGGTCATTTAAAAAAGTCTGAGATGATTAAATGAAAAGAGTTGCTTTTAAACAGACTGTGAGGACGTGACAATGCTCACTTTATGCACCGGACATTAGGAAAACGATTATTAAACATTCTTTTAAAAGGGCCGTGGCACTTTACCTCTCTGATGGCAGCGCAGAATTTGCTCTGTAGGACTCTCTGCAGGGCCTGCAGTTTGGGAGGAGGCAGCTCACCAGTCCGCTGCAGCCGGTCCAGCAGCTCGATCACCCTGCATACATCTAACCCACAACACACACAAGCCAGGATTAACAACACAGCAACACAACACTGTCTGTGGACACTACAGACCCTCCCACAGTCACAGGATGCATTTCCATGAGGTGAGTGGGAACATTTCTCCAAGTGGTGAAGACGGCCGCATGAAGGCATCTACTGCCTTTCTATCCATCCCCAAAGGTTCTCAGTTGGATTTGGATCAGGGGAACACACAGGATGGTCCAACAGGGTGATGTTATTGTCCTAGAAGAAGTCTCTTGTCCTGCAGCATTGTGTACTGTAGCATTGTCCTGTTGATAAACCCAGTGGTTACCACACAGACGAGGGCCCTCAGTCATGAGGGACGCTCTCTGCAACATCTGGACACAGCCAGCAGCTGTTTGACGCCCCTGCACCTCCTGAAGCTCCACTGAAGGAAAAAGCACCCCAGGCCATGATGGCGGGAGACTACCTGACAGAAAAGGACAATGAATCCACATTCGGCCTTTTAAAGGCCATGATCCCACCAAGAGGAAGGATCATGGCTAAACTGGAAACGTGGACCCTCCTGGGGTGATTACCAACACGATGTTAAACCCTCTGAAGCTCTACTGGAAAATGTGAATATGGAGCATTTTGGACGAGGCCTGAAGCATGAAGAGTTGGTACATGGCACCAGGCCCTGGCATGATTCACACCTACTGTAACACAGGTGGCAAAGGCACACACATTCTCTACTTAAGTACACAAACTAGTGTACGGGGAAAAGAATTACAAATCACTACACTTTCTTTTGAGCGCTCCAGTAGCTACATGCTGCTGCTGCTCTGAGTTTTACTGCTCTTTGTGGACTTACACGACCGAACTGAACAAGACGTACGCAGATGTTTGACAGTACACTGCTCATGCTGTTTTTATACTAGATGATATAAAGTTAGCATGAAGGTGGAATGAATCTCACCATCATCAGCTTAACTAATCCCTGCTACACTTGATGTAACCTAACTCTGACCATAAGCACCACAGGTACTGTGCACCCGTCACACGCTGTTCTTTAGTGTAGAGCCATCACAGTACAGCAAGCTAACCTGTTCATCCTGCAAGCAACACTTAAATAACAGCCTATTTTGCTTCTCAGCAGATTTCTCCATATGAACAGACACATCACATGTATAAACCTAATTTAAAAACACAAGGACTCACATGTAAGCTTTACATTTCCCATTTATCAAATACCAATTCAATTTTATTTATGCAGTACCAAATCACAACAGCAGGGGACGGGGCCTGATTATTTAAGACCTTGTATGTGAGGAGCAGGATTTTGAATTCTGGATTTAACAGGAAGCCAAAACAGGAGAAATCTGTTCTCTCTTTCTAGTCCCTGTCAGGACTCTTGCTGCAGCATTTTGGATTAGCTGAAGGCTTGTCAGGGAGTTTTTAGGACTTCCTGATAATAATGAATTACAGTCGTCCAGCCTGGAAGTAATAAATGCATGAACTAGTTTTTCAGCGTCACTCTGAGATTACTTATTTACTTATTACTTTTTAAAAACATGATACCTAATCTGAATACGTAATAAAGCGACAGACCTTTCAGCCCAACTCTATTTTTCTGCATAATCATCATATCAAATTGAATCAAATGGAAAAGTCTCTTTTTAAAAATTGTTTTATTAGTTTTAATCTTTTAACTTCATGCACATTGCATCAAGCAAAAATTTAATTATATGTTACAGTCTTTCACATGAAGAAATTTACCATTTAAACTAGAGCTGGGCGATATGAGATTTTTTCATATCACGATATGTTTTTTTCATTTCAGGCGATAACGATATCTATCACGATATCAGCCAAATAACTATATTTGTAAGATTTAAATGTGCCGTTGCTCACAAGTGAAATGTGAAATAATCAGCAGCTTGTTTTGATTTAAATATTTATTTCCCATAATAAGTTCAACAGGGTAGATGTACTTAAGGAACATGAGACTTTTTCAGATAGATAAAGGCAAATATTGCAAACTACACAAAAGGCAGCCGCTAAAGCGTTTAAGTTTCAAAATAGAACAAACGAAACAGACTAAACTGTCAATTCCACTTAGAAACAAAATATTAATTCTAAAAATAAATCTTAGTTTGTTTTACAGAAGAACAGACAAAACTGACTAACTTTTGTCAATATCAAATAAACTGAGAACTAAAAGGAAATTCTCAATCTCTCCTTGTTGTATAGCTGAGCTTTTCAAACAGTTTTAACAGTTACTTTAGTCTGACAAAAGCCGAATGACGAATTAGCGCTTCCAGTCAGAGACTGAGGCTACGTCCACACGTACACGGGTATTTTTGAAAACGGAGATTTTCCGTTTTCGTTTTAAAAAATAATCCCGTCCACACATAAAGGCAGAAATGAAGGAAAACGCTGCTATGAACATGCCAAAGCAGCAGGTGGCGCTAGATTCCTAACCGTGCAGAAATGTTGGCCAATCAGAAGTCTAGAAGCCTCGGTGGGAAAAAGTAAACAAAGCTGGGGCATAGAAGCAGAACCGAGTCGTATGTGTGGAGGGACAGTAACTGTGTGTATATGTAAGCATTTAAACACTGCAGAGAGTAGAATTAACAGTAACAGTATTGTAGAAATTCATTTCACCGAAACAATAACGTGGCGCACAGTGTGACGCATGCACCGGTTTATTGTATTTCCAGACTTGCTTTCGGCACATTTACAGTGCACGCTACTGTTTTTTGTCAGACTTGAAATAGCCGAAATACCTTCACACTACGGAACTTCTATGGCTCTTCCGTTCGACAATCTCTCCGGCGTTGCAACCATCATCTGTTTTCTCTTCGGTCACGCTCGGTTGATTTTTCTAGTCGGCACACTCATTTCCTCCATTACCCGCTGGCTGCTTCCCAAACAAACACACGTGCGGCTTGGCACTTGTGCTGTACGTAACAAGTCACGCGACGTGACGCTGCGGCTGTGATTGGTTCGGCTCTGCGCTACTTAATTTGGATTGGCTGACCTTTTTTTTTTTTTTTTTTTTTAAGAGGACAAGAGCGGCGAGGTCTATCGCGATAGTTTAATTTCTCTATCGAGTAAAAGTTATATCGCGATACATATTGTTATCGTTCTATCGCCCAGCTCTAATTTAAACCTATGTTCTGCATATTCCAGCATATGAAATAAAATAATGTTTTGTGTTTACACTCTTTCAAATAGATGCAAGTAAAACTCAGCAAATAAATGAATAAAATCAAAGATTCAGCAGCTCTTAAATCTATTGTCACCTGTTTAGCAGGAGTGGGGCGGATCCCTTAGTAATCTTTTACTTTACTCGTCACTTGAAAAAAGTAATCGGATTACAGTAACGTGTCACTGCCCATCTCTGCTCAGCATAACATGGAAGCGCCTGTCAGGCAACATAGTGGCTAAGATGAACAGACAGAAGGCTCAATACATGAGCAGGCCACAGAGAGGAATCGGCAGGAATACCAGAGGCGCAACGCATCAACCAATGGTAGACGGAGCAGTTTCCAGAGCCCTGGGAGCTTGAGGGTCCTGCACAGCATCTCTGTTGTTCCTAGGACTGCGCTCTTCTGGACAGAGATCCAGAACCTCTCTGCACTGAATCACACTTGTTATTAATCTCTGTCTCTCTTCCACAGCATGTCTTTATCCCGTCTTCCTTCTCTCACCCCAACCGGTCACGGCAGATGGCGCCTCTCCCTGAGTCTGGTTCTGCCAGAGGTTTCTTCCTGTTTCCTTCCTGTTGAAAGGGAGTTTAAAGGGGTGAGATTTCATCACCCCCACCCGAGATTGGGTACTTCGCCCCAAGTGTGATGGAAGAAGGATTGTTGAGTGCACTGATCCTGAAAAATAGGATCATGGTAAAGCTTGAAACCTGGATCTTCTGTAGATGGTTAATCAAGACTACATGAAGTACCCTCAGAAGATCTACTAGACGATGTGAACAGGGTCCAGTAACCATCACAGTGACATATATCAAAGACAGGGTCTCCAGTATAAAGTATTGGACAGCACCAGAACCTGACATGGATCACGCCTGCTGTCTGAAGAAGCTGACTGCACTCCATGAGCGTCTGGCAGCACAGATGAACCAGAGAGAAATCCGGAATGGCTAACCAAAGGCCAGACAGTCCTGATCCTCAAGGACCCCCAGGAGGGACCGGTCCCCTCCAACTACCGACCAATAACCTGCCTCAGCACCACGTGGAAGCTCCTGTCAGGCGTCATAGTGGCTAAGATGAACAGCAGCTACTGGTAGATCGAGCAGTTAGCTGAGACTACAAGACCAGTCTGACCAACCTGTGCACTGCCTGGATTGATTACAAAGAGACCTATGACTCGATGCCCCACACCTGGATCCTGGAATGCCTAGAAGAGCCTTCATCAGGAACTCAATGGGGATGTGACAGACAGCACAGAGGCACTAATCATGGCAGCACAAGAACAAGCTCTGAGCACAAGATCCATAGAGGCTGGGGTCTATCACACCAGGCAAGACCCCAGGTGCAGACTGTGTAAAGATGCCCCAGAGACAATCCAGCACATAACAGCAGGGTGCAAGATGCTAGCAGGCAAGGCATACATGGAACGCCATAACCAAGTGGCCGGCATAGTGTACAGGAACATCTGTGCCGAGTATAACCTGGAAGTCCCGAGGTCAAAATGGGAGACGCCCCCAAGGGTGGTGGAGAATGACCGAGCTAAGATCCTGTGGGACTTCCAGATACAGACGGACAAAATGGTGGTGGCTAACCAACCGGACATAGTGGTGGTAGACAAACAGAAGAAGACGGCCGTAGTGATCGATGTAGCGGTGCCGAATGACAGCAATATCAGGAAGAAGGAACACGAGAAGCTGGAGAAATACCAAGGGCTCAGAGAAGAGCTCGAGAGGATGTGGAGGGTGAAGGTAACGGTGGTCCCCGTGGTAATCGGAGCACTCGGTGCGGTGACTCCCAAGCTAGGCGAGTGGCTCCAGCAGATCCCGGGAACAACATCGGAGATCTCTGTCCAGAAGAGCGCAGTCCTGGGAACAGCTAAGATACTGCGCAGGACCCTCAAGCTCCCAGGCCTCTGGTAGAGGACCCGAGCTTGAAGGATAAACCGCCCACAGGGGCGAGAGGGGGATTAAAGAAAAAAAAATTGCTGGAGCCACTCACCTAGTGCTCCGATGAGGGGTTTATGTATATGTACGTGTGTATACATATATATATATATATATATATATATATATATATATATATATATATATATATATATATATATATATATATGTGTATATATATATATATATATATATATATATATATATATATATATATATATATATATATATATGGTTTTAATAGTAGGGTGATCATTGGCAGTCTTCACAGAAGAAGTAGTTCTGAAAGAAATCATAAATTCTTTGACCATTCTTATAAATAAGGGGGAAAGAGGTCTGCAAAATGTGTTTATGTTACCTCCTGTCTCTTTCACTAACGAGGCCCTCACCCCGTCAGCTCCAGAATAATAACCACTCAGATAATATTGTAAATATAAAATAAAAAGACTAACATGAGGAGCCTATAGTCTATAGCGCTCCTCTCGGCAAAGCAAATATTTTTGACACAACCAAGTAGTCAGACGATGATTCTACTTCTTAAAACTATTGGACAGGTCAGGTATAAAAACCAAAACAAAACGTTTAGCAGCTTCACTGCACTGTGTTTGCACACGGGACTGAAGAAGATAACAGAGGAATTATACCTTTAATTAAATATTAATTAAGGATCCAAGCACCCATTTCACACCTTGACTCATGTAATGAAGCACATGATAGTGGGTCACCCACTGGGATAGATACCTGGGGCTGTCCACCCAGTCTTAGAACCAGTGTTGGGACTAACGCGTTATTAAGTAACGCGTTACAGTAACTACGTTATTATTGTGGTAACGAGCACGGTAACTAGTTATTATGCCAAAACCAGGAACGCGTTACTCGTTACTGGGATTTAGATAGGGTCGTTACTCGTTACTTCGTGTGGTGGCTATCGCGGAGCTTCCACAGATTCAGTAACATTAGCAAGTGGTGGAGGCCAGCATGTGGATGAAGGAAAGGGGACGCAGAAGGAAAAGAGACCCGAGGCGGCCGCCGGTCCAAGTGTGAACTGAACTTCAGGTAAGAAGTTCTGACCTGCAGTCTCTCTGGGTCAGATATGAACCAAGTTTAGGTGGAGTTTATTTTCGTTATTCTGACTTTTTCCGTACTGCGTGCTAGCTAGCATGACGGAGTTTCTATACAGCTGGGTGGGTGCTATGATGTTAACGATGTTAAACTTTATTTTGTTCATAAGTTATTAGAGTTGCCAACCGTCCCGTCTGGTATTCAGAGAAAATATTACGCGTTTCTTATTGAGGTGAAAAGGAACAGTTTATCCCGTAATTCAGCTGCAATGAAAAAGGCACAAAGCTGGAGTTATTCTGTGTCTTTGCTGCACAGCTGCCTCTTCTCCTTTCATCCTCCCCCCTCCCTCTCCTGTTTCTACTTCAATCATGAAACTGATCAATGATCAGCTGATCGGCTCTCTTGTTTGTTTATCGCCCACTTTGCGCCGAAAGAGGAAACCAGCGGATGTCGCGCTAAACAACAGCAGCACATTTAAGCTTGATCAGCTGTTGTTAGAATTTATTTAATATTAATTTCTAGTATCAGCTGATGTTTGCTGGAGCCACAGCTGCAAAAAAGCTGCAGGTCATGATATCGTTTGGTTATCTGGTGAGAGGGAAACATGAAGATGAAACCAGGAGATGTCCTTACTGAATCATCAGAGTTGAACAGGTGATGGAGAAACAGGTTTACCTTTTAGGTGACATGAATGAGTTGAAGTTATGAACTGTTTCTGAGAGACAAATAACCCCAGGATCCTTTTCTAAGCAGCTGACAGCTGGTAACTGTGCAGGGGCAGATCTAGCAAAGTGTGGCCAGGGGGGCATGTAGGGCATTAACAGGGAAAGGGGGGCACAAAGAAATACTTTTCTTTCTTATTCTCATTTAAAATGTCTCGCTTTTAAAAAATAATTATCTGAATCTTACAACAAACGATTGATAGATTGATACATATATACCATCAAAACAGTGAACATCACTGTCACAGCAGTGTTTGTTTTCATTCAAAGGCTTTATGATTTTTGCTATAATGGCGGCCAGTCTCTAGTCAAAATGCCCGGGATGATTTTTCTGTCCCAGTCCAGCCCTGTATGCAGCTCATCTGCAGTCTGGTGTTGCCTACATCTTCCTATTCAGAAGGCAGAATTTCCGAGTTCTGAGTACAATCGAAAGCACCACGACTGCAGTTTTTGTGTTGGATGTAAAAGGCGCGCATGACGCTGTGACGTAGGCTAGAATCATGGCGGCGGTCAACAACGGTCCAGGCGTGGGATTTCTCTCGTGGAAATATGCACATTATCTTTTCCTTTCTATTGGTAGGTGGCACAGTGCACTTGTGGCAAGTAAGCAAGCTAGAAGACTGGCAAAGTTATGGAAGAAACACATTAACAAGAGAATTCTGAGTAAAACCAAAGTTACTTTCCCTAGTAACTAGTTACTTTGAAAGTAACGAGTAACTTGAAGTAACTGAGTTACTTTTGAGAGAAGTAACTAGTAATGTAACTAAGTTACTATTTTAAAGTAACTTACCCAACACTGCTTAGAACTGACAAAGCTTCTCAGATGAGACGTCTTCAAGAAACTTAAAGAAGTCCAGTTACATTTTTCCCCAAGCTCCTTAGACTACCGTGACCTGGATGACTGAGAACCTACACAGATATGATGTTAAGCTGCTTTAATGATTCCAAAACCAATTTTGATGAGTATTTGGAATATCTGTCCTATCTGTCCAGTTTTCTTCACTTGAGGTTAAGTTGAAGACGTTACTCCATCCTCTTTGTGTGGATATACCAGTAGCACTTGCAGCAAAACATCCCCAGAGCACGATGTCACCACCATGATCCACAGCATATGTGTATACAGGTATATGTAGCACAGACTGTACAGTATCCCACACACTTTTGATGCTTCATCCATGGCTGTTTGATCAGTTTTACCAGTGTGAACCTGTGTATTATATTGAAAACATGGGCTAATTTATTTATCTTTGACACTACAACAGGTCATCCCACTAAGGAGGGTTGCTTTTGAAGGTGGTGTTGTAATTAAAGAGTTTAAAAAACTGAACGTGTCTGCGAGCAGCGTTCACAGTAACTGAGAGGTAGGCGTGGCACTGGGGACCGAGCCCCCCTAAAGGTTACGTCCTAGTCACCCCTGCTGCGCACATCATCTAAACTGTGTCGTGGTTAAATTATTAACTTGTGTCGTTAGGGTCTGTGTGCATTAACAGACGTCGAACACGATCCTCCTCACCGACTGGATCATGCGCTGATGGATACTCAGCATTTTAGGCCCAACCAAGCTCCATACCGCTAAAGACGCAGGAGATGGGGCCGTAAAACCCAAAGAAGCCGACCACAGCAAACAAACGTGTCAGTGTAGGAGCGGAGGCGGGGCCCAGGGACGTGTACATCGGTACCTTTGTATGCATCAGACAAGCCAACGATCATCGTTTCGCCTTTGTTGTGGAATCAGACTGCGAGCACGTCTCCCACACACACTGCATCTGCTAGCTACGTTACCTCTCTCCAGGGTTAGGGTTAGCTACCCTGCTAGCTACGTTACCTCTCTCCAGGCACAGCGGTTCTGTCATGGCCGCCATGTCTGCTTCTTTAGCCGGGTGGTAGTACGAGGACATCATCGCGGACTCGGTGCACACTGATCCAACGAACACCTCGTATGGCCGATTAATGTTGTTCACAGCAGTGCGTGGCCCATCGTTGCCCACGGCCTGCTTAGCATCGTGAGTGGAGCTTCGAGACTACAACCTGACGCAGCAGCTCTCCTCCAGCTGCGGCTTCAGTGCGCGAAGCAGCGATGTCATCTACGCAGGACTCATGTGCTCCACGCACTGACACAACAAAGGACATCCCTCACACACTTGCAGTATCTGATGGGCGTTTTTAATATTTATCACCCAGCTGAAAGGCTGATAGAGCACTGCTACATGTGCTCTGGATATCCTGTAACTGGCCTTGTTGGTCTGGGGTGACAGGTTTGTAAGAACTGATCGGAGACTACGAAATAAAACATTTGGCACAGACTCATGGACAAAGGATGCAAAGTGAATGGCATGAAACTTTCTGGCTTTAAGTCACATCTTTATTAAAATGTCCTTGCAAATATTACCAACAGCAGGAGATTAATAAAAAGGAATAAACAGAAGAGCTCATAACTGCCACAACACTACATCTTCAACCTGACAGGATGCTCATCGGGACACATTTACCAAAGTCACGTGGCTGCTAGATCTGGAAATTAAAACGGCTACACCATCGACCCATTTCAAAACAAAGTTTATTTGTGTCTGTTTGTTTTTTTTTTTTTTTGGGGGGGGGGGGGGGGAGACTACAACCAAAACCATCGCTACAGTAAAATGAGAGTGTGATGTAGTGGCACACGTTAGTGGGGTCATGTTGAGCGTACCATGACACCAGGTTACAGAAACAGACTGACAGGAAGGCTCTGACATCACAAAGGTCAACAAACACAGACGGTGTACGAGACGCTCCGACGGGCGCTTCGTTTCAGTACTCGTCTCCTGCAGCCTCCATCTTGTAGCCATTTTCACTGGAAACGTAGCCATCAGCTGACGGCGCAGACTGCTGGCCCGCCATCATCCCATCCTGGCTGTATTCCTCCATCTGTGGCGGCACTCCTCCATCATCCTCGTTTACCATGTCGTCTTGAGGGCCCATGTCATCTCGCAGGGAGCTGTGCCGTTCCTCTCGCCGATCGCCCCTGTCTCTCTCGCCACGCTCCCGTTTGTGCTCCCTGTCTCTGTCCCGATCTCCCCTGCGTCTGTCCCTGTCCCTGTGGCTACGCCTTCTGTCCCTGTCCCTGTCTCTACGCTCCTCTAAGCCCTCACTCGCTTCTCCCTCGTGCTCCTCCAGCATGCGCTCTCCGACCTCGGGGGCAGCTTCTCCTTGGCCGATCTCCTCCCCTCCTTCTGGCCCCTTCGCCCTGTCCCTGTCTCTTTTACGATCTCTGCTCCTGCTCCTTCTCTTCCGGTCTCGACTCCTCTCCCTGCTCCTGCTGTCTCCTCCCGATGCCGCCCCACGCTCCCTTTCGCGATCTCGACGCCGGTTACTACCACTGTTGTCCTCTGCTGCTACGATCTGTCGGTCCCTTTCTCGCTCCTGGGAACGGGTGTGGCGACGGCGTTCGCGAGATCGGGACCGGCGACGCTCTCTGTCCTTGTCCCTGTCCCGTTCACGGCTGCGTTCCCTCCGGTCTCCACGGTCACGGTCACTGTGGGCAGCACAGTTGCAATAAGTATTTACAGCAGTTTGTATTTTTACGTCAAATTACAAATGTAGAACGAAGACCCACCCCCCAAGAGGACGGTCGTCATAGCGTGACGCGTCATCTCGACCAGAGTGCTTGATGTTGACATCAGCGCCGCCTCGCCTGGTGCCACCCAGTCCACCACCTAGACAGAGAAACCACAAACATTTCTAACATGTTCATGAGAAGTCCGCTTTCTTCAGGCGAATGTTTACAGCGCCACCTTGTAAAAACAAAGGCGCTGCACATTACAGTCCCACAGTGGAGGGACGCCTAACGGCGAACAACTTAGAAAGCAGTGCTCACCTAGCCTGCGAGGACGCCACCCTTTGACAGTACGTCCTCTTTCCACGTCCACCAGGACCCTTCTGCCATCAATCTTCTTCCCGTCAGCATGCTTATAGGCGGCTGGAGAAGAGTAACGGGAAGAGGGAAGATAAAAGGTGAGGAAAGGGAGCGAGGGA
This sequence comes from Copadichromis virginalis, assembly GCF_057382275.1. Classification (NCBI taxonomy): domain Eukaryota; kingdom Metazoa; phylum Chordata; class Actinopteri; order Cichliformes; family Cichlidae; genus Copadichromis; species Copadichromis virginalis. Next base: position 1,170,342 of record NC_140621.1, read on the forward strand.
ATATGGCTAAGGAAACAAACAGTGCATTATTATACTGACCAGGAGCAGGCGAAGCCGACATGGCTGCTCTCTGGGCAAAAGTCGAAGGATAATGGGAGTAGACTTCCTTCCACCCGAAGAGTGATTGTTACATTACACCGTTTCTTTTACTTACTCGGGGTCCTACACCAGCTACACCAAAGAGCTGCTGTTTGATAGACTAAGGTGCTGTTTCATAAAGCTGTGGCATGTTTGGATTCACTGCTGCTAAACCTTTGTGCCACCCGCTGACACGTCTACAATAAGACTTTGTTTTCTAGAAGATTTAAATGCATCGAGCTGTTGGTAAAAAGCTGCAGCAGCTTCTGTTATTACACAAAGCTGCTTTCATTTACAGGTTTACTGAGAGCAACATACAGTAGGAACATCAGCACCTGGCAAACTGTCCACTCGTGTACCACACAATGTTATGACCCATGTTGACTGATGGAAGAACGTGCCACGGTCCAGACTAAGCTACTTGATGTGTGGAGCCAAGGCTAAAACGTTACCATCCATGAAAGGGGCCTTACCAAAACCCTCCAGACACAACATCATTTCACTGATAAGAGTTCAGAAAGGCTCAGGCCGAGCTTTAAGGCCTCACTAAAGTACCTCCACACCACGACAGTGTCACAGCACATCTACTTACCATACCCCGAACCCTTTCCCTCTTCAAGAAGGATTTTACCACCAGTCCTACTGACATGGACCACGTGGGGAAAAGGAAACGTGGAAAAATATAAAACAAAAACCCAAAACAAACAAAACTGGGCTTCTTTGCAGGACTGGCTTTATCACAACTCCAACCTACTGAGAAAGAAATGTTCCTAACACTGGCATGCCATGGATGTGTAGGCTGAGATGCATTCAGTGCGCAGATGTTATAAACTGGAATTGTAAAAACTAGCACCTGGAAACTTTGGCCCCGGGCGGTCATTTCCTGTTGCATTTACTGTCTGCTGGATACGCAGTGACAATCATTAAAGCTAAGTGAGAGCGAGACTGAGAACCACAACGGTTTGTTTGTGGCTGCGCAAAGGGGCTGATCACATGACCCCGACAAGCCTGGTTGAGGGAAGAAAACCCAAACTGGGGGGCTCATACACGACACTCGGAAACTTCAAGTGAATCATGTTAAAGATAGTCAAAGATGTTTTGCAGCCCCTGCACTAACTTATCCATTTTGTTGGGGACCCATCCTGGAACACTTATTCTTTGAGCTGACAGCACAGGAACCTCTTGATTAGCGTGTGGAGCTTCACTCTTCACTGTGATGAACAACAAGATTATCAGTAAATAAATGATGAGATTAAAGCTTTTTGGTGACAGTCTGCAGTTTGTAAGGCTGCCAAGTTAAGCATTGCAGCAATTTAGTGCTGTGCAATGAGAAAGACTGCAAACTCCACGTCACAACAAACTCCAGCTAATGCGAATGGCAGCCATTTAATCATGCGTGTGGCTCTCTCAGGCTCAGCTACCACTGCCTTCATTAACCTGAGGTGACATTTAGGACAGGCGGTCGGGTGCGTTCAATGGTAAAAGTCTGAATAAAAGCTCTTTAGGGTCTGCAAGAAGACGCTTTACCCATTGAACCCTATCCCTATGTAGGAGATGGAGGGTGGAAAAAAATCTTACCCATCATACAAACCCATTATACCAACCATATACTGAGCTGTGGTAGTAGGGTGTAGATGTATCATAACCATCATCATCTGCCAGCCAGCTCTGGCCAATAGCCATCACAGATTGGCGGCTGCAGTGGCAATGAGAACAACATACAGTTAATACACTGTTTACCCCACATTCCCCATCAGTTCATCCCCTGCTCCTACTACACAACTGTGATTCAGCAACTCTGGTCTTGAAGAGCTGATTGCACCAACATCCCAGAATGGCGTCATTGTGTTCGATGACACCATTCGACTAAAGAGACAGTATTTACTGTGGCATCGCCACCAGCTTAACGTATCTCGCTAGTGTGGAAAGGCTGAATTAATCTCACCATGACCAGGGTTGAAGACCACCGATAAAAGTTTGTAAAACGTGGGCTTTGACACATGTCTGGTAAAAAACCCATTCAATGCTTGGTGACCAGTCTGACTATGTGCTTACCATTATAGTCCAACCGGGAGAGCTGCTCTTCCACAAAGCTACAAGGCCTAACAGTTAAAAAGACAATGTGCCTTTGACAGGCAAAGATGTTCAGGCTCACAAATGAAACAGTTGACCCCGCCCCCACACACAAGATGCAAAAAAGAAAACAAGTCTTTATTGCTGAGAACGCCGTTCTTAGACCAGACTGATGACACGCAACACGCACTCTCTCACACGCACGTTCTCACACACACACGCACGTTCTCACACACACACGCACGTTCTCACACACACACGCACGTTCTCACACACACACACACGTTCTCACACACACACACACACACACACTGCAGAGCTCCAGCACTAACCAGCAGCTGGGCTCTCACTCAGCAGCAGTCACTACAGAGAAAGCTGCTGCTGTTACAAACAGAGCTGCAGAGGAGAAACGCCCTGCACACAGTATTTGGTCTTTAAGTAACATAACTATGTTTGGGTTCATATTGGTACTCACAGTGCATGTCTCTCTCATGCTCATATTCAATGAATGCAAAGCCCCGCGGCTTCCCCGTCCTCTTGTTGTAGACTATGTAAATCTGGAACAACAGTAGAAGAAAAGAATATATCACAATATAAATCATTACCGCACATGCTTCAAATTATACGGTGATATGGATTTTAGGCCATATCGTGCAGGCCTGGGCAACAGTAACTCACATCACAAGTTGTTACAACCAAAGTAAGCAGAAGAGCATCCTGAACGTGCATGCACTGACAGCAACACGCCCACCTAGGACCAGGACACGCCCCTCTGCTGATGGCTGCTTCCAGCAGGATAACACACCGTGTGATAAAGTCGATCAGTTTCTTGAACATGACAATCAGTTCATTGTGGATAAATGAGCTCTGGGTCACAGATGTGAATCCATCAGAGTGCTACTGAAACATGGAGGAGCTGGAGTTCAGCATCATGGATGTGCATGAAGGCGATACGGACTACAGTTTGAGGAATCCATGAGTTTTTCTCTTCAGGTGAACATGGAGTCCAACCTGTTACTATCAGGGTGGACCTTAAGTGGCTGGTGAGTTTACGCCTGAGCGACCTGCCCAGCACGTGCACATGCGTTAGCTTGTCTTCATAATAGAAGTACTGAACACATCGTCGATCTTTGATGTTCTAAAGGTGCTACTGACATCAAAGTCAGTAACAAGGCATGCTACACACACGCAACACATCCAACCACAGCTGTGCATAAAGGATGTGTAATAACGAGGAATGGGAGAAAGCTGACAGCTGCTGTATGCACAAACCAGTCCGGTCCTCAGGTGTGGTTCTGGACCAACAAACACGGACTGGTATTACGGCATCCAAACAGCCCTTTCCCACTACTACCAGCTTGGCTCAACTGGACTTTGATCATTTTCCATGACAATCGAGTACCAGCTAATGTGCGTGGGGTTGTTATAGCAACACTCGTGGTTTCACGACACAGGAGCACGTCGAGGGAACAGCATGCCCCTGCTCCGTGTAGCTCGCTGTCAGACTCGGGGACCACGGTGTGTCGTTGTCAAGACAACAGAGGTTTGGGTTTGAATGAGCTGCTCTCCTGATTCAACGACGATGAGTTCAGTTTGGCTCTCCTGTGACCAGTTTATGGTGAAATGATCACTTCTCCACTACGGCCCAGCACTGCTGCAGAGTTTAGAGATGTTTCTGTAACCAGTGCCACCAGTTTGCAAAGGTCATGAGAGAGCTCACTGGTTCTCCTCATAATGAGACGTTCCTTGTGTGACACCTCGGTAACGACACAGCTTTGTGCAGGTTGGGATTGAACGAGCTGCCGTGACTCGGCCTTCAACACTTCATTTATGCACAGCCATGATTTCAACAGATGAGCTGTTAGTGACATCTGGAGAAAAGCTCATGTCAGAGCACCTTTAGAAAGACACTGGACTTCAACTGGACACGTGTCCAGCACACGAGCCCGACAGTCAATGCAATTATTACAGCATGTGGAAAGTACTCCAATAATCAAGAGTAACATTTGTCTTCCTGTAGAAAGTGACCTGCAACCGTTTTAAAGGCTAACCTTGATATCTTTGTTGCATGACACTGATACTGTGAGACTGCAGAACAGGCTTAGCTGGATCTGGACGGCTGGAAGCGCGGCTCAAACATCCTGTTCGATTCACCATTGCTGCACAGCTACATTTGATAGTTAAGGGGCAACACACAAGTGTGCCGATGCCAGGTGTGTACTGTACGCGACAATTGAAAATAGTAGTAACTGAATAAATAAGACATTAAGCACAACATTACTCAGACGGGACCGTGTAAACGTACCCGTTTGATGGGGCCGTACACTTCAAATTCTCGGCGAAGCTTGGACTCAGTGGTGTCATAATTCTGTAGAAAGAAGATATTTAGAGTTCACACAGACAGGTAACACCAAACCCAACAAACCCAAGCCCAACACACTTGGGCAGGCAGCTATTTGAATATACTAACCACTCGTGCCACAAACAGAGTCTTGAAGGCATCGCCCTGTGCGTTGGGGTCATTATGAGGGTCCCCTGATAGCATGTGAACAGAAAAGCAACATTAGGCCAAATCACCACATCATGCAGCGTTTGCAGAGCGTGTGCCGTGTCAGGAACTTACAAAGCTTCAGCTCTGTCTCTACTACTGCTTGCCTCCTTTCAATCTTCTCTCGTCTCTACAAAAACAAAAGATTCACAGAAATGGTTAGTGCTCAGCTTTCTTAACGATCGTTGCTTTGTTCTCAGAAAACCGGACACATACAGACTTCACAGAGCTTCATCTGTTCTAGTCTCTTTCAGCATTGGATTAAATTCATTCCCACCTCTAAATTCTTCACAAAACACCCCATAAAGTTACAAGATGCCCGTTTCCACTGATCACCTGTCAGATGGTATGTCTACAGCCTGACTGGAGCCCCAGCTGTGGTAAATAAAGCGAACTGGACATTATTTGGAAAGAAACACTTTCTCTATAAAAAGGTCCCACAGCTGACAGTCCAAGTCAGAGAACACCCAAGCTGTGAAGTCCAAGGAGTTGTCCTCAGAGGCTGGATTGTAGGTGAAGGAGGCTGCAGAAAAACGTGTGCAGTATTTAAGGTCCCAAAGAGCACCGCGGCCTCCATCGTCTACACATGGACGACGTCTGGAACCACCAGCACTTCCAGAGCCGGCTGCCTGGCTGATCTGTGCAGCTGTAGTTGAGGGTCTTGATCAGGGAGAACCTGACTCTGAAAGAGCTCCAGTGTGGAAAGAAGAAGAACCAGATCCCACGGTGCTCAAACCCTGTGCTGTCCAGCAGTGTGGAGAGAAACTGGCCTCAAAACGGTTACAAATGATCCACAAGCATGAAGGAACAACACGAATGTGTGCAGGGATTTGTGTGTAACCTGACGACTCACAGGCGCATGCTTCAATCCATACAAATGCAGAGCATTTATCATTCCCCCTTAATAATAAAAGCTTCATATAGAAACGTGCATTCTTTTTGTCTGATGATCTGAAACATCTCAGTGTTACACCGGGACACAGCTTACATCTGTGGATCTGTGCAAAGCTAGCAGCGTGAACCTCGTGCATGCAACGTGACGTGTGCGTATGGGGCGACTCGTGCACACATATTCAAAGTTTTGTACGTGAGCAGGAGGGACGTTAGGCGTAGTTTCAGACATCGGCATGAACAGAAAGCTTATTCAGAGAAAACGATCCAGCTACTGAAGCTAAACTTCTTCTGTGGTGTGTAAATGATTGGTTTCAGGTTCGGGTAAAAGCTTTTATAAAGTAGTTTTACGTGTGCTCACACTGCTTTGCATTTGTGTGTGTGGACTGAAGCGTGTGCTTGTGAGTCCTCAAACCCCACACACATTTGTAACCTTTTGAGCCAACTTTCTCAGCTTCTCTTCAGCTTGATTCTGCTGCAGGAAAAGGTGCCGGTGCTGTGGAGGACGCCACGGTTACTCAAAGGTCCTGGAGAGGCTGCTTCTTGATCCTTCCTCGCTCTTCAGTTTGCTCACCAGCCTCTTGTCAGGCGGATGCTGCTGCTACTGCTACATTTTTCGTTTAAAAAAAAAAACAAACAAAAAACTATCCAACCACATCTGCTTCTAAGTGAGAAACTGCTCAGGCCTCGGTGCGTACTCTGGGAGCACTCTCTCTGATTTTGTGGTTAACAAGACTGGAGCAGCACAGGGTCAGTCAGTCACCTCAGATCTGAAATATGCCGCCTGCAGACGTTCTCTGGCAGCAGCTGGCTGGAAGCGTCATTGGTCAGAATCGGGAGGCGTCTGAGTCGATGAGGGACAGGAAGTGACTGAACAAACTGCTCTCCAGCACAGCTCCTCCCTCACACTGACTCCTCCTGTTCTCTATAAAGCTGTATAATGTACAGATCATTCAGTGACAGCTAAATGCTCCGGTCCTCTCTCTGTGTGGCTGTTTTCTTGGACTTACAGTGTACTGAATATTTCTGAATGTAATCTGAACTACTTTCTTACACGGTGCCAGTATTACTGTGTCTGCAAAGCTGTCAGTCAAACGTTCTTCGCGGTGTCATTATGGGCTGTTGTGTGCAGGAGAACAGGTTGAATACTCACCTTTCTCTCCAGCCGCTCTTCACGGGTCTCTGCTCTTGTCGGAGGCGGGGCATCTCTCGGGTCCTGGTCAGAGAAAGGAGATATTTAACAGGACTAATGCGGGACGGAAGAAGAAGGGCTAACCAAAGCGCACAGAAGACTTTACATTCACCTCGAAATGTCTGATGAACGGGGCGATCCCACTGTAGGGCTGATTGTGGTGCTTTTCGTGGGGTAACTTCACCAGCTGAGGTAGGAAAGGTATTGGGTCCCGTGGAGCAAAGAGGGCCAGGAGGTTGGGTGGTAGGAACTGCGTCATTTTTCACCTATTGCAACAACAGGGGGATCACTTCATTGACGCTTATATGCTGGTCAATCCGGGCATTAAAGCAAGCACGCGACAGCCCCAAGAGCGGAAGTTCTCGGTACATGCTAACTGTTGTCCTGATTACGACGACACTCCTACAACCATAAGGCTAGCACGCGTTTCATTTTCACCCAACATCTTCCTTAACTTACAAACAGCACGGCAACGATATCTGAAATGTACGCGCTAACAGCTTTTACTTTAAGTCCTATCGACTTGTTTAGCGCTTAATTGAGCCTTTCGAATTAGCCACCAAGCTCACTATGCTAACATGCGGAGTCTTACCTTCTCTCCTCCAGCGTTTAGCAAATTTCAGATCATGTAGCAGAAGAAGAAGCGCGAGATCAGGTAGACCAGGTCCTTTGTGACAAACTTACTTCGACTGAAGGAGATAATATACTTGGATCTATTAGTAACAAGAATCTGATCTTCAGGGTACCCACAGCGTGCAGCGGCGACAAATAGCTAACTGTGTCGAGTTCGCAAATAAAATGGCGGGATGCCGCAAAATAACGACAATTGTCGTAAAACGAATCGTTCAGGAAATGCGTTGAGTCGACATTATGATATTGTTCGGAGTGTTTATGAAGGAAAACAAAGTCAAATAGGGTGTTAATGTTTTATTAAACTTGTGTAAGCAATATATACATAAATTTCGTTTTTTAAGACCAAACCAACCCTACACTGGAAAAACGATTTAAACTTGTTGGTTAAATCTTTGACTTTAGTTAAAAAAAACTGCATTTTTGTTTACTTTTTGGAAGACTTTGATTTAGTGAGTTAATACTCTGTTAACCTTTATGATTCCGTCTTTATATCTTTATTTTCTTTGTACAAAGTTTGCTAATTGGTACGAAGTTTATATTTTCTGAATGAATAATATATGGTGCATAACTTGATTTTGCTAATAAAAAAAGTTTTGAGTCGACATTAATTTATGAAAAGAAAGACACACCCTCTGACTCTTCACAGCCTTTTGTAGCGTATGAGACAAAGCGATTGTTGTTCCAGAAAAAGTCCAAAATAACTGGATCGTTTTGGTTCCTTTGAAGATATAACCAACAAAGTCATGGATAGAGCCTGAAACGAAGCTACGACGGAATATTAGAGCTACTTTAAAAATCAAGTCAAAATATGCAGATTACAGTTGTTTCAAAACAAACCGCCAATAATTCATTTGTATTGTGCATTAATAAAATAATAACTTCACTCCCCGTCGGATTGTACAGCCCGATCCGACGGGGAGGTGTGGGAAGCGGTCGGGCGCGCCACTTCCGGCTCTGCTCTCTCCTCTCTGTCACCTTTTCTATCCCTTTGAAGAACTGAGGCTCCATAAATGCTAAAGAGGTATTATTTGTCAGTTGCAGTGAATAGAAAATAAACTGTAGGAAACTAAGCAGAAGAAAGAAGAAGAAAAATAACATTTTAACATAAACCAGTGACACTCTGGGGCCTGATCAACCCTGGCTCGGCCTCCTTGGATGAGGGTGTCTAGTAGTGATGGGATTTCCGGCTCTTTTTAGAGAATCGGCTCTTTCTTTTCGTTCTGTTGGGGACACCTAGCCTGGCACGGCACGTGCCTTCCAGATGAGCTGGAGCCGGTCAAACAGATGTGTGGTAAACGCTTCCGCCAAACCAGGAAGTAAACACTGGATATTCTGTTTGTGTGGCCACATTTAAACAGTTCGTCATTCTTGTTGCTCTTGACCAATAAAATATTAAAGTTTCCAGCCAACTACTGCCCCCTTGTGGCCAAGCGCCAAGCCTACAGGCAGCTTGACTTCATTAGGTCGGGCGCGTTTAGCTCCCATTTCATTCACGTTACATTTGTAACTTTCAGGGTTTCACATTCTTGTGTCTTTCAAATAAACTAGTAAACTAAATGAAATGGTTGTATTTCTTTTTAGCTTACGCTGGTAAGAAATGTCCAATTACACACATGAAGTTCTAGAAAATGCCACTCTTATTGGTTAAGATGATTTTAGAATTCATTTTATTCCATAACAAAGAAATGTGTTTTGGACAAATATTACACACTAATATTTGACTATTGTTGTAACATCACATCCTGTTAGTGTAGTCTGCCTGTGTCTGTTCTCTGCACAGGAATTCAACTTGGAAAATGACGTGTTAGTGGATTGTGTGTGCATTTATGTAACGAAGGTCACGTGGGACCATCGTGTAGTGTTTATTAAGAACAGCTGGGGCCAAAATAGATAAGCGATCGACACAGCTGGCCAGAGTTTGTAGTTATATACTGTCTGTTATATTATTATAGTTTAGTCTACAGGCTGTGTCCAAGTTCAGGGGCTGCAGCCTTTGAAGGACCCTGCCCAGTCTGAGGGTGGTTAAACTGGACGGTCTAGCCTGCGACGTGAGGCTCCAGCAGCAGCTACAGCTGTGGTAGACGGTCAAGAAAGTCCTGAACAGTCTCTCTATGAACAGAAACACTGACAGAGAGCAGACAAAATAAATAATACAATGTTTACCAGTGTTAAGCAACATTTATAGTGTGTTGGTCATTTTATAAAGAGACTGAGTATAACTGTCAGTCTCAGTAACATGCACAGAATACACAATAAAAGAAGTGAGAAATCAGCAGTGACCAACAGCCTACAAGCTGCCTGTAAAGACACAGGGACGCAGTACTTCTGTTTAGTATTGTTTAACTCCTTTGGGTGTGCAGCTGGGTATCACGTCTCCTCTCAGTCTGGATGTTGATATAAAGGAGAGGAGAAACATTTAATTCAATACTATTAAAAAAGGTCCTGTAATTAGTCCCACCATTGAGACACTTCTAACAAATCCAACCAACAAAAACTAAGAACTAGCCCCTTGACAAAGGTAGGATTTATTGCAGGGTTCAATCTGGGACTGAATTAGCTCACGAGTGTCTAGACAGGATCTACTTACTGAACCTTGAGTTCATGATACATTTGGAAAGGAATATTTACAACATGATTACAGCGATGAGGATACATACTTCTACATGAAAGTATAGACAAGGGAAGGTACGGAAACAATAAAATTAGGCAATGACAATCAGCGAACTGCTCACGTATTGAGTAGATTGTGGCAAAGGTGGAACATCCCCCCCCACCCAAAAGTCTTGTATTAGGCAGAGGGATGCAGGGCTCCTGGCTCCCTGTCATCCCTTTCTTCCTCGTCCATTTTGCGCCCGTGTTTACGGAAGTATTTGTAGCGCTGAACATACAGCTTCACAAGGTTGCTGACTTTGACTGGGTTGATTTCTCCAGTGCGGCTGTGGCAGATCTAAGACAAAGACACAGTGTGACTAAACAGTAACAACTCAGAACACAAGTACAGAGCTTCATTTATGGACGCACAGATCAGACATTTTGACTAGATGCTGGTCCAATCCCATCATAAAAGCTCCAATGAAAGAGCAGGACGATCCACTCAGGTGCACTGAGTGGCAGCTGATAGCTAGCATAGCAAAGAGAAAGCTAACAGTAGAGGGTCAGCAGTTACAAAGTACTCCACGCCCGTGACACCAACAGCGTTCCTTTGTGTGTCTGCAGAGTGTGACTGTGTTCATGTGAGGCTGCATGAATCAAATGCACACATGGTGAGTCTTTGTTCTTACGTTCTCTGGACGAGCTGCCATCGTGCTTTTACTGCTCGTGATTAAAAAACCTGATGCAACCTTATTTCACCTCACCTTTCTCTGGCCACTGAGGACATGTGTGCAGGTGTGTGCTTATAGGAAAATCAGAAGAATAGACTCGTGCCAGTGTGGATGAATACAAGCTGATCTGAGACTAATGCAAATAAACTATGCTAATAATGTCAATATTCATATATTAGTCTTAATTATTCTTAATTCATATTATTTTACTGATAAATACCAATTCACTAAATGTACATTATTGCATTTATTTGTTAATGTAGTACACAAAGGTACCAGGCTCTCAGTGGAAACATCCATAGTTTTATTGTAGAAATGCTGCATGTTGTAGCCACACTGTCAACTTGACGCTGCTGTAGCGACAAAGTGCAAAGTCATCATGAGCCATGTGATATATAAGACAGTGCTACGTGTGTGGTTGGATTTGTGTGTGAAGGCTCACCTTATGCACTGCTTTCCTGAGGATGTCTTTGTATTCTTCCTTGTTGATGTCTTTGCGTTGGTAGTAAGGCTTGATCGCCAGCTTGACCTCCTCTACTGCCCGCTCCTGTGTATGCAGCTTCTTTAGGTACTGTGCAATTCAGGTAAGAATCATGTTAAATAAAGGAACCCACACAAACAACACAGCAAATACAAAAAGGCCACAGCTAAACCCAGGGGGTGAAGCAGGACCACTGCTAAGCCCCGTCCCACCAGCACAGGCTTGTTCAGCCTGGAGGGCACACTGCTCTCATCAGGAAGTTCAAGTTTACCTTATCCGGGTCTTTGCTCTCATTGTCCCATCCAGTGTCACTAGAACTCCCAGACACACCTGTCATCCCCACAGGTACGATGGAGGGTGGAGTCTGAGCGCATCCACCAGCTAATGACGGGTGCAGATGTGAAGGTGGGGTTTTAGTGCAGCTAACCAATGGGAGGGAGCCGTGCAGAATGAACTGGGCTGGGCTCAGTCCAGGAGGTGGGGGGAGAGAGGGAGGGGGAGGAATTTGTAAGGATGAAGAGGAAGAGGACGCCGAGGGAGTGAGAACATGCTGCTGGGACTGGTTCTGATTGGCCTGTGAGAGCATCTGCACGTGAGAAAGGAGACAAACGAGTCGACGGTCATTCAAACAACAACAGGATCATCATTTCAAAAAGGCTGCACACAGCAAGGTCCCACTCTAGCACAGTGTGTGTGAGTGGCCTCCTAAGAACGTGCGCTAAAATGTTCCTCCCCACTGCAGATGGATGAAGCTCCACTCATCACCTGGCTGGTTGCTTGAATGAACTCTTGTGCTTTGGCTCTGCTGGCAATATTGGCCTCTTCCATTTTGAAGAGCAGAGCAGTCACTGTGAGAAACAACAGACTGTTTAGGGAAACAGACTGACAAACACACACAATCATGTTTTATAACAGGGCAGCATGATCTTTAAAACTATAGATGCATTCATATGATTGTCTAAAAGATTAAAACAGTGCTGCACAGCCCGTGCTGCCCTCGGACACAAACTGTACTGTCAGTCTACACTTTACCAGAAGCCTGGAAAATACTCCGACAGCGACCAGCAACATGTGGAAAATTTGAACCTGTCCTAAGTTTACCCCCCGTCCCTTCTGATAGGTTGTCCCATGAAGGAAAGAAGTGCTGCTGCTGTCAAAGCTCTTCTGGTCGCCTCTTTGCTGCCACTGTGTCACACATGCTCCCTCATGCACACATCTACTTTGATTAATCTGTAAGTTACTGTCAAATGTCCAACAGCATTAAAAAAGTGTTCTGATGATGTTTAAGTGCAAAGGTGAGTGAAATGCTGGTGCAGTAACTCTTCATTTTCTCCACAACACTAAGAACTACTTCAGTAATCTCATACACTTAGGTCGATGTGAAGAAATGCTAGTAACAGCAAAACCCTGTCAGTGACAACCTGGTTCAAATAGGAGAGACCATGTGACCCAACTCTGCACCCACTAAATGCCCAGCTGTGCACACTACTAACAGTTTAGTCTCTGCGTTTGAATAATGTGCCTTCTCTGCATAGGGAGAGTCAACTTACATGCTAAGACACCTCCGGTTGTGCAGTCCACCCCAGTCTGGAGACTCCAAGGAAGAGTGGGTGCAGGAGCTGGAGGGGGAGGAGGCGGCGGCTTACCAGCAGATGAAGAGGACACAGATGAGGATGGGTCAGAAGAAGACAGAGGTAGAGCCAGGGAAGGGAGACCACAGACGGTTGAGGACAAGGAAGAAGGCGAGCCCAGAGATTTTGACAGATCATCCTGACTTGGCAGCTTGGCCGTGGGCGGGGCGCTGCTGAGACCAGCTCCTTGTGAGGGGGCCAGGTTGGAAGGACTGGATGCTGGTTGTGTAGGACTCGGCTGTTTTGGACAGTCCTCAGTTAAGAAAGAAGGATCTGGAGTCTTACAGCTGCTGTCTACAGTTTGAGAGTCTGGTGAAGACTCCCTGGTGTCCCGCAACGATGGTGCAACAGGTGGCGGAGGGGTCTGAGGAGGTGACGAGGATGGTGGGAGCACACTAGTGGAGGAGGATGTGGAGGAGGAGGAAGAGCAGGGTGCGGGGCCAGCTTGGCCAATATGTGGACTGACCGACTTGCTCGCATCTCCAACGCCTGACTGAACATCTAAGGAGACACCCCCACCCCAGGCTTCGGACATGACTTTAGTTTGGCTGCTGCCTCCGGCGGCCAACCCCGCTGCTTCGGCCTTTTCTCTCGTCTTCTTGGCCAGACGGCGGCGCCGCTTTGTTACCAGAGAGGATGAAGGGGAGGAAGCTGAGGAGGAAGTGGATGTAATGGAGCTGGGTTTTGCTTTCTTGGATTTCAGTCCTGCAGGACCGGTCAGCGATGATGGCGGTGCGGATAGACCGCTGCGTTTTCCCATACTGACCAGGTCTTTACTCCGCCCACCCAGTGACAGTGGTTCTGAACAAGGTTTCAGAAAAGGTGACCTGCTTTCATTGTCCCTGCAGAACACAACTGCAATTGAGCCACCCACCACAGACCCCCCAGTACTCCCTGCTGCACCACCTGGGCCGAGAAGGTCCATGTTCAGTTTTCCAGAGCCAACCGAAGACCCCGTGGTACTGCTTACGCCTTCGCGCACCAGAACCGACACTTTAGACTGAAGCTTACCTTTCTGACTAGCACCACCTTCTTTCTTGGACTTCCCAGAGCGACTCGTGTCTTTTCTGCTCTCCTTGTCCCGATCTTTGTCTTTTTTGATCTTCCTGGTTCGCTTTGCTGATGGGAAGCCAGGGGAAACAGAGGCAGATCCGGAAGAGACCATCAGTGAAGAGAGGCATTTGCTTTTGGTTGTACTGGCAGGAGCCGAAGCTTCAGAGCGGGCAATTTTCTTTAATGTGCGAGATTTCTTTTTGGGTTCATGTCCAGTCTTGGGCGTAGCTGCAGCTTTAGGGCTGGGGACGGGAGCCTCTGGAGGCAGAGCAGCAGGGGGCGTGTCCTCCAAAGATGGGTAGTCTGAGTCTAAAGCTTCACCATCCAAAGACAACACATCAATCTCCAGTTTGTCTGAATAGCGGTCTGACTCATAGCTGTGATACCTGGGAGGCGAGAGCGACTGCGATCGGCTCTGACAACTGCCTTGTTTCCCTGCCTCTCCAGCTGAATGCCATTTTCTCTTCTTTTTACAGGGCTTGTCGGAGTCCTTTGTGGCTCTTCCAGGAGAGGATGGGGTAAGTCTCGGAGACCCGGGAACGGTGGTGGTCGTAGTGGTGGTTGTGACCGTAATGGTTCGCTTAATAGCGAAGAGGTCAGACCCACTGAGGTCTTGGATGGACGGAGGTATGACGGGACGACCGTCTCGTCTCCTATCCCTGTCACGTTCCCTTTCTCTGTTGCCTTCTCTCTTTTCTCTGCTTCTTTTGGACCGCTCTGAAATGCCTCGCTCTCTGCTCCTTGAATGATGTTTTGCCTTCCTTTCCTTCTCCCTCTTTCTGGAGCTAAAATCTTCATCCCGTCCATCTCGCCTGTGGCTACTGATGCGATTGTGTTCCCTCCCTCTGTCGGTGTCTCTGTCCCGATCTCCAGTCCGGCTCCGGTGTTTATCCCTTTCCCTCTCTTTGTGCCTTTCTTCAGACAGGCTGGAAAGCGACCATCTGGTGTGGCCATCTCTTCTTGAAGAATTGCAGGACCGTGAAGTCTCTGGGCTGCTGTGCCATCTTTTCTTCCTCTTCCGACTGCTGCTCCTGCTGCTCCTTCTGCCTTTATCCTCTTTGCCCATCTTTTGCGCCTTTTTCTTGTTCGACTCCTGAGCCCACTCTTTGCCTTTCCTTCTCTTTTTTCTTCTAATCTCCTTTTCTCCGTCTTTTCTATCTTTGCTTTTTTGCTGGCTGTGGCCCTTGGAGCTTTTGGAGGACTTGCAGCACTTGCCACCCTGATCTTCAGGAGGCGTTAAAGGGGACGAGGATGTAGAGGTTGGAGGATGAGAAGGAGGCGGTGGTGGTGGTGGTGGCGGCGGCTGGGGAGAGCAGGGTGAAGAAGCAGGAAAGGAGAGATATCGTTCCTTCCTTCTGCTGACCAGCTTCCTTCTCAGATCCTCTACTCCTACCACAGGCTCATCCTTGAGCTCGCTGTCTACTTCCCAGCTGCCCTCTGTGCAAACGGACACAAAGCCATCCCCATCTAGCACTCGGAAGATTCGCTCTGGCTTTGACCCAAAGAAGGAGATGCTGGGAGAACTCAGGGGGAGGGTTTCCTCTACAGGTCTCTTACTGCTCCCATCTCTTTCAATGGCTCCAACTATCTCGCCCTCCTCTATCTCAGAGTGATCTGAATCAGCTTTCATGGTGCTACAGTCCACCCTCCTCCTCAGAGGGAGCTGAGTGCTCAGACAGGCGCTTGGAAGGTCAGTGAAGGTGTCCGTGGAATCTGGAGGTTCCTCCACCTTCTCCTTTTCTTCTCTTATAGTGTTTCTCTTCAGTACCCTTGCTTTGCCACTCTCATCATCAACATCTGACGCTGGGGAACCCGTGGGGTCAAAAGGATCGTATTTCTCCCCTTCCCCCACCTCCTTCATCTCAGTTCCTTCTTTTGCTCCATTATTTGGATTGAAAGGATTGTACATCACCCTTTTCCTCTCCTGTTTTTCACAGTCAGCACTTTGTTGCATTAAAGTGTGAGGCAAACAGTCTGAGGAAGCGGTACTGCATGTAGGTTTGGAGAGAGACTGCGTAGCTATAGAGGCAGAGCTGGAGGAAACCCTGGCTCTCTCTGTTCCATTGAATTGGCTTTTTACATGGCTGGGATAAACTGATGTGTTGGCACATATAGAGGAGGATGTAGACAATGGAGAAGATGGACCGGTTGAAGGAGATGATGCAGAAAACGAAGGTGAGTAGGAAGGAGGGCTCTTTGAGGTCTCTTCAACTCCACCTGGGGAAGAGAAGGCCCTAGGCCTCCTTCTGAAGCCTGATGCCAAAGTCAAGTCCATGAGCCAGAAATACTGGTGGGTCAGAAAGTGAGGGAAGTAATACTGAGACACCTAGGGCGTGGCAGGTCACACCAGAAAACAGGGCTCAGGAACCAACCTTGCAGGAAGAAAAGAACATGTGTCACTTTACGTTACAATATAATCCACGTGGAAAGGCTCCCTGGAGAGCCTACGATCCTGACACATGAATATCATGGAGGATCCTCAGACTGTTTCTACAGTTGTGTTGTCAGAGTGAGGGCATGTCTTCAGTACAGAGAAACTAAGAAAAGACTGACTGAACAAATTTGAATGATATTATTGTTACAAAGAGCTAAATATGCATCTGCAGTCGGGACTCGGTTTGGAGTCCAGTCATATGAAACAGAAGACCCGAGCCAGTCTGAGGGGTCCGCCGAGCCCCACTGCGCTCTCACCAGGGTGAGCTGAGAGACGGCTGAAGGCAGCCGGAGGAGGAGTGGACCCCACACCGGATCAACAGACACATTTTTCAGTCCACGCTCACTGAACACAATCATTAAAAACTGCGCAGCACATGACTGCGTCTCTGTTGTTTACACGGTGGATTACACGTTACCGTCGTTCTCCTTCTGTTGGGATGCTTACGTGATTTCTGAGTTGTAAAAGAAGAGAACAATATATTTAGCTTCCATATCAGGGACTCACTTCTCAGTGCTTGTCACAGATAGCATTATCATTAGCTTTCCGTGGCTGGACAGCGCGTTGGTTGCTTTACAAAACATCTGTCCGCCTTGCGTTTTGACCATTAGCTTCATTATGTGTAATGCGGATTTGTCAGCGGTCGCACACTCGATTGATTATCAGACGCTAAAAATGTCTGGCGGCAGATTTTCAGTTACCCATGCAGCTAATTAGCTTAGCGCAGCTAGCAAGGAGAGCAGTATGTTGATGGGTTCCCTTCATGCCGGTCGCCTTCTGTCTCAGGCCAAAGCCACCGCTTCACATCTACTGGCTGTTACTTTGTCAGACATTCAGTCAAACCACGAAATTAGACATATGCTGCTTTTTGTGGTGTTTAAATACGTACCAGGGTTTAAAACGGGTCTGTTCCACCAGTCACCGCCATCTTCCCTCCCGTGAAACCGGACGACAAAGAATGATGGGAAACGGAGTGAATATCAGGTGGTGCGAAAGAGCCGCACACGTCATTAAAGTTGCCTTTGAGGTGCCGTGCTCGCGACACTGTTACACATTTTAACAGAACTACAAAGTGGCTTTTTAAAAAGTGTCTCTTTGTAACAACTAATTCATTTCTGCTGTGACTGGTTTACAGACAGCTGTCTGAAGTCTGCTGCCTAAACCCGGACTTATACTTCACTTCACTTCTACTTACTGCTCCCCAGGTAAAAACACCTGTTACTAAAGAAAGGAGACCGTAGCTGTTCAGCACATCCAGGCTCAGCTGGCTTTGAACATCACCCGTCCACCCAGTGTCTGTCCCAGCTGCCATAGAGCCCGGACAGGCCATCCACCTGCTGCAGGGCTAACACTCATATGTACACTTGTGATGATGACCATGCATGTTTTTGGACTGCAATAGCACAGTGGCGTGAACAGAAAGAACCCACACAGACATAAGAACTTGCTGTCCAGTATGGCCACAGCAGTGCGGGGAGGTTTTTTCCTCATATCTTTAGAATATAATTATACATGAAAAAACTTTTTTAAATACTAACCTTGCTGCCTTTTCTTAGGATTGTTTCTCCTTTTAGCTCTTCAGTAAAACACGCATTGCTGTGACATGACAAACAAACATGTTCGTATTAAACGCACAGGTCAGTTGTTGGGTTGGTGCAGGAACAAATGAGAGAAGTGTTGGGTTACCCACATCTCTTAATTTGTCAGCAGCGTGTATGCAGACCAGTGGTAAAACACCACGCGTGTGCATAACTGAAACACCACAGACTGCACTGTGGCTGAGACGGAGCCCAGTGTTTCTGTGCAGAGTGTCTGAAGTGGACCAGCACACTCCTAACACCTGTGCAAAGCTACTACAGAAACAGACTTCACACATCAAACAACCACACAAAGCCATTTAACACAAGCAACATGAACACTGCTGTCACAGATACACTATTTAACACATTAGTTGCCATTGTCTAACTTTATTTGTGTAAGGCAGGTATATACATTTCCAAAGATACACAACATGTAGATTCAAACAGTTTGTCCACATCCCATAGTTGACCTGTTTCTGAGTCCATCAGAGGCGCCGTACCGCTGAAAACAGAGTGCAAGCAAAGCGCAGGACAGATTTGGCTGCATACCAAAGACAGAGCAACAGTCTTTGTTTTAATAATCAAAATAAAATAAGCTCTAGAACCATTTCTTACATGAATAAAGCCTCCAACACATTCAGCAAAAGCACGACGGAAAGCTGTAACTGAAAGACAATAAATAGTCAGTGCTGAATGAGAAGTAACAGTCCAGTGACATCAACAGCAGCTGTGCGTCTGTATGATTCTGACCAATCAGCTTGGTCGCAGCATGTCCCACATCCTTCCCTGTTCCAAAGGTTAAACTGGAACATTCCTGATTCCTTACATTTAAACTCTTTTCCTCTTGTAGTGTGCATGCATGCACAGGTACAATCAAGCTGTGCCTCAGCTCCAGAATCACTGCTTGTATGAATGACTCGTGTTTACTACTGTGATAATGATGATGAAAGCATGTTGTCGAGGAGTTTAACAGTGGACAGTGTGGATATAAGAGGCAGACCCACAGATCGAGCTTCTTTATCCCATCATAAAAATGTGGGGGCTTTGATATTCACGTGGTAATCTTGATATGTGGTATGAACTTTGTCAGGGCAACACAAACAGACCCCAAACTGCTGGTGGTGATATTCTCTTTATGTAAGTAGGCCCAGCCTCCTTGTGCAATGAAAACTGCTGCTGGTTTCAAAGCAAAGAAGGTCATTGGCACGTAGGACTGTGTCCCTCTCATTGGAAACATCAGCTCTCTGCAGCAGGAGGCCCGACATAGTGACACTCCCCGGCTTCAGACGAGTCCAGAATCCTTGGCCATCTTGTGAAAGGCGCCTCTCTGACTGATGAGATTGGAGGGCGAGTCAAATTCTGCCATCTTTCCATTCTCCAACACCAAAACCCTGGAAGCACAGAGAACACTCAGGAAACTGTTTGCAGGCAGAAATGCTACAGCTGATGTTAGCCTTGAAGTGCAACACCACATTAGTTTATGCCTAAAGGCATCGTTCGTCACAGAATAACGACAGACTAATATGTTGCATCTCCAAATGTTCGATGTGACGCCGTGTTGTTGCACCTGGAGCAAATGCTCCTCACTACAATGACTGATTGGGAAGTGGTTACTTTGTCGCACACGTCTAGTAAGGCGACACTGGGTTTGGAGCTGTGCAGTCTTAGGATGACATGAAACGATAGCGCCAAGTATGAAGCGAGGAGCAGTGACGAGAGTAGCTGAAGATGATGATCGTTTACAGCGAGGTGGTAGTGGTGTGGGTGGGGTTATGGAGAACCCCGAGTCAGGAAGAGGATCTTGTCTGCACCACAGTTAAAGAATATTTACTTTTTCCTCTTCATACTCAACAATAGACTATTTATGTTTAGCAAAGACGATGTGGCTTCCTGCTGGACATTTGAATGAACCAACGAGACGTCCGCTGAACACTGATACTCTCTGGTACAGAGCGGTGAAGCGTCAGTGAGGCGCTGTAGCACAGTGCTAAGATCACAATGACACTGCATGAGAAACAAAGGAAAGAGAAATGAAATGCCTCAAACAGAAGGAAAGAATCTGGAAAACAAAGCACAGAGCTAAAAACCGTCTCATCTTAGAGCTCAGTACATGCAATGACAAACATGAGGATGGATTCCATTACAGGCGACACACACCTGAGTGAATCCCACCCCTGCACATAAACATCTGTTAGTCAGAGAGAACCAAACCAAGGAAGCCTATAGGCTGATACAGAGGGTCACATGACCCTGAATTCATTCCACATAAACTAGAATGGGTTTGGTGCCAACAGAAATGACAGCAAAAATATTTGACTTTAAGCACAGGGCAGTCATTTCAGCTTCAATCGCAGGATTGAGCCTCGTTTTTAAATCCTTCCAGCCAATAGAATCACAGTGACATCACTGCATTTACGTCAATCCCACCAATCACAAACTGCAGGGCGAGACATACACATGATGCAGGAGGAATGAGCCTCGCTGCCGTCCAATCAAATCTCTGTAGCCGGGCATAAAGTGGCTATTTTTGGATGGGAACCAGCTCTAATGCATTGTGGGAGATGGAGTTTTTCAGTGTAATCACAGTGGATGTAAGTTTACAAAGAAAGGCAGAAACGTGGTTTGAATCCATCACTGAGACTGGCTCTCTGCTTTGTTTCTGTCGGACACCATTGCATCATGGGATGTTTCTGCAGGTGTTAGCATATTTCAAT
This sequence comes from Copadichromis virginalis, assembly GCF_057382275.1. Lineage (NCBI taxonomy): Eukaryota > Metazoa > Chordata > Actinopteri > Cichliformes > Cichlidae > Copadichromis > Copadichromis virginalis. The sequence goes on from NC_140621.1 coordinate 1,190,973, forward strand.
GCTTTTTGTTTGTTGCATGGAGGTTATTAAAATTAACCTTATCAAACACAATCATAAATATAACAAAGTCAAAACCCTGTTACTAACCATTCTGACTGTTACTTGTAGTAACCATGGAAACCAGAAACTGTCTATCCTTAAAGAGCTTTCAGTATGGCCTAACAACTGTAAGAGACTGAAATGGTCGCGCCAACAGAGAACAAACAGAACTGGGAGACACACAAATACAGGCATTAATACAGATATTCCACGTTTGGGGTGGGGGCCGTACCAGTGTCTCTTTGGTGTACAGTACCTGGTGTAGTCCATGATGGTGTTGAGGCGATGCGCTATGGTGAGGACAGTGCAGTCCTCAAACTGAGAGCGGATGGTGGACTGGATCAGGTTGTCCGTCTCCATGTCTACAGCTGCCGTGGCCTCATCCAGAACAAGGATCCTGGTCTTCCTCAGCAAAGCTCTGGCTAGGCACAGCAGCTGCCGCTGACCCACGCTGAAGGAAAAGCAGACCGTTTCAAAGGCAGGAAGCACTACTCCAGCGCTTTATCCAACGACTGGTATATGCACTGTTGCCCCATAACTAGTGTACTGCACAACTGCAAGAAATGCAGGTGTTGCTAATCGTGCTTGACGAGTGTGCACACTAACGTGTTTTTCAAAGACGCTGTGAAACTGGGATACTTTGTATCTAATTCAGTTTCTAATTTGTGGTTGCTTGGACGTATAAAGCAGTTACACCTCAGGTTCTCTCCTCCTTCACTGCAGTCGTGGTTAAGCTTGTTGGGCAGGCTGGACACGAAGGTCTTAAGATGGGAGAATTCCAAAGCCCACCATACTTCCTCGTCAGTGTAGGAGTCAAAAGGATCCAAGTTCATCCTCAAGGAGCCTGAAAACAGCACCGGGTCCTGTGGGAGAGAAGAGTGTCTTATGCTGGGATTTTTCCCCATTTTGAGACTATTTTTCAGTCGTGCGACCGTTCTGGGGAACGGCCCGAGTTTCGCCTTCATCGTGTGTCGTGCATCGTGTAGCATACGTGGGGTAACGAGGAGCGATTAACACCTCACGACCAGCCCGGTCATCCATCGTTTGGTCGTAAGAAAATCAAACCTGTTTGAAATCCTGTCGCCCTTCGTGAGGGCGTCACCGCAGCCTCTCACACGGCGCACGCGCAAACACAGACATGAAAGTGAAAAGGCGGGGCAGCACAGCAGTGCAGCGTGTGACACAAGCGATGGAGGCACAACTTTGGAGAGGCTCTGATGAGCTTGCCAATGTGGCCTCACAAAATTATCACGACTACAACAACCGTGAAGAGTTGGATGGACGTTGCTGTTCGATGGCAGCTGCCTGGCCAATGTTTTCATTAGCAATTTAGCAAAGCTGGTGTGTGTGTGTGTGTGTGTGTGTGTGTAAGACAGACAGGGACAGATTTTGTGTTATAACCTTCATGTTATGGACGCACAGTGTGAGCACTCAGGTCTCATCAGAGCATCGTGACCTACAAACTTCTAGCTCCTGCGATTCAATCGTGCAGTTTGAGCAGAAGCTGAATAACGTTTGCTTAACATTACTGGGGCAGCGACTCTGAGGATGGGTTAGCTGTACAACTCTCCTGTAGCTCCCCGGCTGCTGTAATGCACAGGCTGCGGACTAATCAGTGTAACAGTTTTGATCCTCTCAGAACGTACCTGTGGTATGATGGTGATTCTGGAACGAAGCTCATGGAGGCCAAGCTTGGCAATGTCCACTCCATCAATGAATATTTGGCCCTCGGCTGCCTCGATGATGCGGAAGAGCCCCAGCGTTAGGGAAGACTTCCCTGCACCCGTGCGTCCCACGATCCCCACCTGATGGAACAGACAGCTCAGAACAGCTACAAGCACACGCACCGTCACTGGGCTGATGCCTTCACTGGAGTCATGTGAAATCCCACCTTCTCTCCTCCGTTAATGGAGATGGTAATGTTGCGGATGGCCAGATCCAAATCTTGGCGGTAGCGCAGGCCAAAGTTTCTCATCTCTATGCAGCCATTAGTAGGCCAGCCTGGGGAAAGGGTGGAGGGCTCGTGTTTCCACTCTGCCTGGGGGTCCAAACACACATGTTTAAAGAAGGCGATTTAGACACGCATGAGGCGAAAGCTTTCTCTAAACACCCCACATATGGCTGCCAGTAGATCTACACTGTCTTACTGCCTTTAAAGGCTTGTTTCTGTGTACCTCTTTCTCTGTGTCGCTGTATTCTTTCACTTTCTCCACAGCCACGATGTTGGTTTCCACATCAGAAGACATCCTAACCAGCCAGGTAAGTGAGGTAGTTAGCTGCACACGGGGCAAGACAAAACCAGATTAATGCACACTCAGTCCTCTAGACAGGGGATCCCAAAAGGTTGGTTCTCTTCATCTGGACGTTTTCAGTGGGAGAAACCCATCATCATCATCATCATCATCATCATCATGGTCAGAGGGCCCGGTGGCGCCAGTGTCCGGCAGCCTCGCCTCTGTCAGTGCGCCCCAGGGAGGCTGTGGCTACAATGTAGCTGCCATCACCAGGGTGTGGATGTGTGTGTGGATGGGTGGATGACTGGATGTGTAAAGCGCTTTGGGGTCCTTAGGGACGAGTAAAGCGCTTTACAAATACAGGCCATTTACCATCATCATCAGGTGACTCCTTCAGTCTGACTGCAGGTTTCCAACGATTTTCTGAATCGAGGAGGGGGCCCAAGGGTACATCTATCACCGTCTCACACTGCTGTGACTGCAAACTCTGAATGTTACTCATTACCCAATATGACAGTCTGCACATTAATGACCTCACAGCCCATTGTTCGGTGGGCTGATGTTGGAAACCTGCAGTCAGCTGAGACTGAAGGAGTCACCTGATGATGAAAACGTCCCGATGAACAGGATCAGAGTTTTGGCAGATTAAGAACAAACATGAAGCACAAAACCTTTTCCTTCTTCTAGGCAGAGGGCTGTTTGAATTTCCCCTCATAAATAACATAACTGACATGAAAGGACATCAAATGGAACAAATTACATAACAAAGTTCTCCTTTAAATAAAAAAAGTCGTTTTAAACTGAACTTAAAAGTGGGGTGCATTCCATTACTGACATAAGACTGTTTCAGAATATTTACCATAGATTAAAACAAAGTATGGTAACCATTAACAGAGCTCGTAAAAAGCATTCCTGTATAAACCATAATGGGCTCATAAATGTACCCACTCAGTCACTTACTGTGAAATTAACATCAGGACTGTGGGACACCGTTTCCATGAAACAGTGATGAATCTATTCTTAAAAACCTCAGAACAATACAATAGAATAAATGTTTTTCAGTGAACTTGTGTACTAAATCTGACTGCTAAACATCAATAAAATGGCTTAAACTAGGGAATAAACAGTTAAATTAGTAGGAAGGCTAAGCTCCTTGTAGCTACTTGGCACTCTTTTTCTTTAATGTATGAAATAAGTGCACAGGTTAAGGAGATTGTCCATGTTTACCTGGAGGGCGTAGGAGATGGACAGTCCCATGATGCCTGGGCTGAGGCTCTGTCTGGCAACGACAGCAAACAAAGCAGCAAATGACACAATGCAGTTTCCCACAAACTCCAGGCGAATCGCCAGCCACCTGCACAAACACAGATTCAGGAAAGTAGATTATTGTACAATATAAGGCGCACTTAAAATCCTTTCATTTTCTCAAAAATTGACAGCGCGCCTTATGTATGAATTCTGGTTGTGCTCAAGGAGCCTCGCGGAGTAATCTGGGTCCTAAACTCCGTCCAGTTCAGGTCCCAAAGTCAAACGAACACTGCAGCATCACTGAGAGTTAAAAACTGACTAAATTCTTTCATCTTTAATAAAACGATCAGCATTGCTGCTTTACCAGGTGTAACTATGAAGTTTAACTTCCAGGCATCCATGAAAACAAAAGTTATTACATTTAACAGAGTTAGAGGTTAGCAGGAAGTTAGCTCGCTAGCTTCTATCTAAGCATGATATAGCATGTTCTGACTGAGAGATTTCTGAAAACATTCAAACGTACAGCTCTGCTATCACTTCCAACATAAATGAAGACACGAAACTAAACAGCAGTGATGTTTGTAGGGTTACTGACGTTGGGCTAGCTGGTATATAATCATGTGCTACGTGATCGTTAGCAACACAGCTATATTAGCATAAACACAGTGAGGCTGGAGGACGAACGCTAACACTTTTCCCCTCGATAAAAGTTAACGTGAGGGTTCCTGATGGTTAGAGACAAATGCAATCGCATGGCAGGATGCTGTAAACGGACAAAACTTCAGTCAGGAGAACAACTGAGATAATCCATCCACAATACGAGGTTAGTCATTAATATACTGCAACAACATGGGAATAGAGCAGCTGTGATAGAATACAGCATTAATGAATCGATGGGACAGAAGTGGAGGAAGCAAGAAGAATGAGTTAAGTTTGACTTATCTGACTGCTTTGTTTGCTTAATGTGCCTTATAATCCGGTCCACCTTTTGTATGAAAAATACAGTAGTTCCCTTGTGGAGCTTAATGACTTTTAACCAGTGTTGGGGAGTAACAGAATACATGTACCACCGTTACGTATTTAAAATACAAAATATGAGTAACTGTATTCAGTTAATCACACAGCAATAGTACATTCATGTAGTAAAAAGCATGATAATATATTAAGTAATCCAAAGTATTCAGAATATGTTACTCTCATTGAGTAACGTAACGGAATATGTTAAAAAAAATCCATTTTGGGGCATGTAATCTGTAATCTGTGATGGAATACATATGTTCTCTGGTTTCCTGCTTCCGGTGTGATGGCGCCTGTGTTTGGCCTTGCCGCTGCTGGCTGCAGTTTCCCTCGCTCTGTTATGCTGCTGTTTCTGACTGTCCTGCTCTCCTTCTTTGTCTCTGATGTATTGCCTGCCCTAGTCTATGATCGTCTGACACTACTGTCTAATCTATGGTGGGCCTGGATATCACTCCTTCATACAATGGCTTCTTCCCTCCTCTGTTGCCGGTGTCTAGATTTTTGACAGATGTCGCCAACAGCACCCTTTTGGGTCCCTTATTTGCCCTATTAAAACTAGACTAGCCCCTGTTACAAAACCCTTGCCCTGGATAAACGACAGCATTCGCTGTTTAAAGCGTGTCTGTCGTAAAGCTGAGCGTTTGTGGAGAAAGACTCGTTTACAGGTTCATCTCGTTCATTTAAAAGACCTTTTAGTTTCTTTTAACGCTTCAGTTCATGATGCAAGGGCTGCTTATTTTTCAAACCTAGTCTCTAGGAGCAGAGGTAACCCTGAGGTTTTATTTGGTGTTCATCTGAACAATAGACTGGACTGGACTCATAACTCAGACGCCCTCTACAGGAAAGGGCAGAGCAGGCTGTACCTGCGGCTAAGCTGTCATCCCTGATGGACAACATCTCCCACCCCATGCAGCAGACTGTGACAGCACTGAGCAGCTCCTTCAGTGGGAGACTGCGGCACCCACGGTGTGGGACGGAGAGATTTCGCAGGTCTTTCCTCCCCACTGCTGTCAGACTCCATAATAAAGACTTTAACTGAACAAACACACACATCCATACATGTGCAATAATACTAAGTGCAATAATCCTTTCTGTCATCGTTGTATTTTTACTCAGTTGTATATAGTATTTGTATTCTATTTTTATCTTATTGTATATTTATTTTATTTTACTGTATATAGTATTTTATTTTATTCTATTCTGTACAGCTGTGTACTGTATTTATTCTTATTGTATTCTCATTTTTGCCTCATAACTTTTGCACTGTCCACTTCCTGCTGTGACAAAACAAATTTCCCACGTGTGGGACTAATAAAGGTTATCTTATCTTATCTTATTTGACACTATCAGGGATATTGTTGCTCCGGCTTCTGCTGCTGTCCCTATTTCTTCGAATGAAGACTGAAAATTTTCTTTCCTTCTTTGTTGAAAAGGTTAGCAATGTAAGGAGCAACATCTCTCCCTCCATGTACCATTTGTCTGTTCCGATTTTACTTAAGCCTGTCAGATTTGATTTTCACCAGTGTCTTTACCTGAGTTGTTGAAGCTGGTCACTTCAGTGAGATCCTTGATATTTTATCTGGGTCTTTGTTTAAAAATGTTTTTGAGTCTATTGGTCCTAGTGTTCTTAAAATTATTAATGCATCTCTGCTCTCTGGTCAGGGCCCTGGTTACTGTAAAAGTGCTGTCATTCACCCACTTTTAAAAAAAACCTGAACTTGATCCTTCTGTGCTTTCCAGTTACAGACCCATCTCAAAATTGCCTTTTATTGCCAAGATTTTAGAAAAGGTTGTGGCCAAGCAGCTCACGGTTGTTCTAGATGAACACAACATTCTTGATAAATTTCAATCTGGCTTTCGTAAGACTCACTCTACCGAAACTGCACTTCTTAGAGTGTCTAATGATGTTTTATAATAATGATGAATTATGATGCTGGAGAGTGCACTGTTTTGATGTTGCTGGATCTGACCTCTGCTTTTGACACTGTTGATCATCTTACTTTGTTAGATAGATTAAACCACTGGGTGGGTGTATCGGGTACCGCATTGGAATGGTTTAAATCCTATTTGTCAAATCGATCTTTCTTTGTGGCTACCTCTGCCAGCTCTCTTGCCTATGGGGTGCCTCAGGGCTCTGTCTTGGGACCGTTATTGTTTTTGTTGTATTTACTCCCTCTTCTGCAACTTCTTAGCTCTTACTCTGATATTTCATGTCATTGTTATGCAGATGATATTCAGCTATATATCTCTGATGTTTCTAAGCTCCAAATCCTGCAGTCCTGCTTAGATTCTGTTAGAGATCGGCTGGCTGGTAATTACCTTCAACTAAATGCTGATAAAACGGAAGTCATTGTCTTTGCTCCTGAGAAATTTGTTCCCCTTGTGGTTAAAAATCTAGGCCCTCTTGCTTCTTATATTAAATCATCCATTAGGAACCTTGGTGTTACACTTGATCCAGCTCTGACGCTGGGCACACGTTACATCTTTGGTTCGCTCTTGTTTTTACCATTTAAGAAATATCGCTAAGCTGAGTCCCATTGTGTCACGTTCCGAATTGGAAATGATTATTCATGCTTTTGTTTCATCTCGCTTAGACTATTGTAATTCCTTGTTTACTTGCTTGAGTAATGCCTCCCTGGAACGACTGCAGGGTGTTCAGACTGCTGCTGCCAGGCTTCTGATAAAGCATCACAAACACTCCCATGCCACGCCCCTGCTGATTCAGCTGCACTGGCTCCCTGTCAAGTTCAGGGTCGATTTTAAGATCATAATCATGACTTACAGGGCCCTGCACGGTGTAGCTCCAACTTACATCTGTGATCTTCTTCTTTCTTATCACCCAGCAGGTCCCTGAGGTCTTGTGACCAGAGGTTGCTGGTTGTCCAGCATACAAGGTGAAAAACAAAAGGTGAGAGAGCGTTTGTATCAGCGGCTCCCCGACTCTGGAGCTCGCTCCCTTTGAGTTTGAGATCTGTGGACTCGGTCGTGTCTTTTAAAAAGCAGTTAAAAACGTATCTGTTTAAACTGCTTTTGGTTGATGTCGTTTTGTTTTAGATTTTGATGTCTGTTTCCTGCCTCTGTGAAGCACTTTGTGATTTTATCTTGAAAGGTGCTATATAAATAACATTTTGATTTACATTTTAAAAGAAACCTTCCCAACACTGCTTTTAACCTTTCAGCCAGAGATTGTAAAGAAACATGAAAATGAAAGCATGAAAATGAAAGCATGTAAACGTAAATGGAGCTTTTCTACGTCCAAAGTGAATATAATGTACTCGTGTTGCTGCAGTAATACTCCAATGAACAGTCTCAGAGAGATCCTAATTTAGGGACATTCATCCTAAAAGGCGGTGTAAACTGTTGCAGCAGGTGGTGCAGTGAGAGCGTGTGGCGGCAGCCTCCTGACCTGTTAGCCACTATGCTGGGATAGTAAGCCTTCTGGTTATGGTCCACGCGCTGGTCGCTCTCATGGATGAAACGCTCCTGCTCACTGAAGGCTCGGATAACCGACGTGCCCAGCAGGGTTTCATTGAAGTGGGTGTAAATTGGGGAACGGCTGACCGACTCCAGACGCTTCAGCTGGCGAGATGATGCCACATAAAACCTCTGGACAGAGCAAGGATAGACACATGTGACTTATATAGTGTGAGTACAAGAAAACAATTATTGGAATGTGATGTGTTAAATTTGTTTAGATCACAGGAATAAGGAAGGATTTGTTTGTGTGTTTCAGTGTGGCTTAGCTGTAGCCTGAGAGTGTACTTGTTTAGAGGGAAAGGAAGTTATGGACACTGGGGGTCTGCTGTCATAAAAGGAGACAGGGAGCTACAGTGGGGGGTTGCTGATGCTTGTACCTTTAATAAAAACTCATAATTGTTATAAACCTAGAAGTAGGTTTGCAGGAGACTCTCCACCTTAAATGTAAATGTAAGACAACAAGAGGCCACTGGCCCAGTGGATGCAGAGTGGGCGTCTCAGTGTTTGTAATGTGTTAACTCTGTTTTCTATGTTGTCTGGAGGAATCTGGTGTAGCTTGGGTGAGGAGATTCCTTTTATGACCCCCAGGAAGTCACGTACACAGAGACACACACAGTGCTTTGACTGTTACACTCACACAGCTACATGCACACTCACGTGCTCGTGCAGACACACACAGACACAGAGTTTGCAGCACACCATGGGGGTTTTATGATGGGGTCGCTGGCACCTCTCCCCTTCTAGAAGATGCTTAAATGAAGATGAATAAAGGTTTTGTGAAAATGGCTACTGAGTCCGGTGCCGTCTCTGGATGCCTCGAGGCAGAAAAAGAAGCGGGGTGAAGCTGATTTCGTAACAATAGTCAGAATCACAGTGCAGGGAGGCGTAGTACTGTGGGGATAACACTGGAATATACTGACACTTCAGAATCAGTTTCCCTTTTCAAACTCACCTGCACAAAAAAATAGAGCAGACCCAGGAAAGGAATGATGATACTGACTAGAGGTGTGGCAATCAGGATGATAACACAAGAGCCCAGCACGTTGAACATGGAGCCCAGGAACATCTTAATAATGCTGGGGATCAGCGTGTCAATGGTGTCCATCTCTTTGGCAAAGCGGTTGACCAGGTTACCACTGGGGGTTCGCTCAAAAAAGGACATAGGTGAGCGCAGGACATCGTACAGCATGGACTGGTGGAGGTACCGGGACGCCAGAACACCCCCAATAGACATGGACAGGGAGTATCCAAAGACAGCCACACCTGAAGGACAGCAGAGGAGTTTGCACAATATCATGACTTATTTCTGTGTGAAGAGCACACCTGCATCCAGCAAGACACATAAGACGAGTCTATAACTGAGGGGAACGAGCTGGAGAAGGGGGGCCTGGACCCCAGGGCTGAGCTATATGACCAAGCTCTCATATATAAGACATTTATCGCCCTGACAACGATATCACAGAAATGTTACACGTTCTGTAAATTCTGGGAATCTCGGGCAGCTCGACACTGTGAAGTGTTTCCAGCTGGGCGTCGTGTACCTGGAGTCGAGTGTTTTGACCGATGCATGAAGCTATACACTTTTTAGACATAAGTTGTAACGGCCGCCGTTCTCTTTGTATTTATTAGACGGCGTGCTGCGGGGAAAAGCCTGTTTTTAAACGTTTGAGTCTAAGATGTATCTGGAGCACCTGACGGCTCTTTTTGCTTCTCTGCATTCTGTCAGGTGACTCTTGTGTTGGTGGTTAACGAGGTTTGCTGTGTTTGAGTCTGAGGTGTTGGACCGGTTTGCTGCATAATGTGCATCGTACAGTTTTCTGGTCCGTGTCAGACTTTTCATAACCAAACCATGTCCGTGCTCGAGGTGGCCCCTCGATTAGGAATAAGGTCATCCTTTCAGTTTATTTTGAAAAGTCTCAACAGGCTCTTCAGCTTTATTGTGAAAGGTTTATGTGGAAAATAAACAAGAGGAAGGCATAGCCACACGCTGGGTTTACCGTCGTTGTTGCTAACGACAACACGTCTGTAGTGTGGTTATTTTAAATATAAAGAGAGAATACAGCCACTACAGTGACCGTCAGGACCATGAAAGCATATTGCTGTAAACAGTTTATTTTGCGACACCACGAAACAAACGATAGCGTAATATTTTCATACTGTCATCAGATATATAGCGTTATATCGAACAGCCCTACTGGACCCCATCTCAGCTGTGACAGTAGGACCAAGGGCGCGCTGCAGGGTTAACTAAGCATATTATTAGTGGTGGTGGACACGGTCACCCTGCTCTGTGAGCTGACACCACATCACAGTCTCCCTCCATCTCTGTCCGGTGGCACCTACATGTGCGAGTGTCCTCTGGTGCTCTAGCTTCCAACAGACATGTGATTAAGTGAGCACACATGTCAGGCCTGTGTTGGACTGGCCACCTAACATTTGCGTGCTGTTTGTTTGAAAAACGATGAGCAGGAAAAAGCAAAGGTGCCGTTTCCTGCTCGTCGTGATGTGTACAATGGCTACCCTTGGTGTTGCCTCACTTTCTGAACCAGACAAAAACAAGAGTTTTTCCTGTCATGCTCACCCTGAGACAGGCCAAAGGCACCATACACCCCCAGTCTCATTAGTCTGTTAGGCTGCGTGCCATTAACCACAGGGTCATCGGTCCACAGACTCAGCCAGTAGTTGGAGAACAGGGAGAGCAGGTGATGGGCAAGAAACAGCAGAAGACTGATGCAGGACAGAAGCACTCCAATGGACTTAAAATAGGCCCAGAAGACAGACAGCTTAACCTGCGGAGGACAGGAGAGCTGCTGTGATCCCAGACTGAACACAGACACATTATACAGAAACGTGTGCATTTATACATGCGACCACGTGCAGATCCACACACCTGCCCAGTGCTGGCCTTGTCAGCCTCCGTCAGCTTCCCCACCTCGGGATTCTTGGGCTTCTTGCTCAGCTTCTCGTCTGCTGTGGTTGACTGTTTGGATGCAGTGCAGACACCTGGACTGCTGCTTAAACAGAAGGACACTTATGTGCTTAGTGAGACACCCCAGCCCCCCAGGACCCTTACCCTAAATCACTCACCCAGCAAAAGTGGGCACGCTGCCGTTCTCCAGTCGTTGGATGCTGCTGTTTGGCACGGGCTCTAAATGGAGGAAGGAAATTTAAAACATGAAGTCGATCTGAGAAGACAAGCTGCAGTATGATAAAATAATGATCAGACTTCATCTTAACAGAACTACTACTCCAAACACTGCACGGTGCTACGCTACACGGCAGCACGACACACTCCTCACCACTGTTATCAGCTTTGTCGACTGCAGCGTAAGTTCGCAGGAACTCTGCAAAGGCTCCCTCTGTGGCCATGAGGTGCTGGTACGAGCCCACCTCTGAGATCTCGCCCTTCATCATGACCAGGATCAAGTCAGCTTGGGGCAGGTAGCTCAAGCCGTGGGTGACCAGCACACGAGTCTGTACATGGCTACACAGAGTTAGTAAACTTGGTCTAAAAGCATCTATGCTGCTGAGAGACAATTTCAACAACTAAAACAACTTTACATTTGGATTTGGATCATCTTATGTTGTTTGGATAATTTCATACAATCTACAGTACTGTGCACAAGCCTGAAACCACCACAGTCTCTTAGGTTTTACCTGTAAGAAGCCAGAGGAGTTGTTTTTTTTTTTACACAATCTTTTTGGGGCCTTTTTGATAGCAGAGTGAAACAGGGGGAGAGAGAGTGAAAGGCCCCACATGGTCGCCTTTGGGTCAGCTTTTACAACAAGGTCAGTGTTATTCACAGACAGCTGTAGACGTTCCCAAACATTTTCTGGAGACATTTTTTAAACACTGATCTACGAATCATTCAAGACTAAAATGCACATAAACTCAAGGGATGAACACAGAGGCTGCTCAGTGAGCAGAAAAACACTGATGTCCCAGTTTGACTGGCAGAAAAACAGTTTGGGACCAAGAAGGTTGACTTCAGCCCAGAACTTATCTCTGGATGCTGTGCAGTGTCTTTAACAAAGAATTACGGCTGACACAGCAAAAGAACAGTAAGGATAAGAAATGTGAGAACAGGCTGATTTACTGCTCACTGAAGCCAACATCCAAAGAGCTTTGGACTGCCAACTTTTAGTCCTGGGAACTAAAAGAGTTTACGCTGTGTAGAAGAACAAGACTCGTCCTACACACTTTCACATTCAGTTTCAATAAAGTGCTGCAAACATTTCCAAGTTCCTAGAAAATATAAAGGAAAGACGGGTGGCTCAAGAATTTTGCACAGTCCCGTACAAGCAAAGTACCAATGCTGTGAGGGACACACAGGATCCCAGTCATGATCCTGGGTATATGTATATTAGAGGTAGGAATCACCATACAACGCACGATACGATATTATTGCAATTTTTAAAAATATTTTGTGATATTCAGATTCTGTCCATAAAGTTAAACTTTATCAATATTCATTTTATCTAATATCAAAGTCTCGCACTCAGTCTTTCTCTCATCTCAGTTTTATTGTTGACAAACTGAACGGTTTGTATTACAGTCTAGTCCAACTTAACTGAATGCAACCATCTGGTACAATTACAGCTATTCTGAACTATGCAATATGAAAACTATGCAGCCCCTTCAGCAACCGAAGAATTTGAAAGTAAATTAAAATAAAATATAATTTTACATTAAATAAAAAAGTTTTAAACTTAATTAAAATAAAACATAAATGAAAATAAGTAAACTGTCATGTTTATTGCTGCCAAAAACAGTTAAACACATTTGGACAGTGAAGGAATGTCAGGATTCTTGCTCAGAAAAAGGATCAACGTGCTCTGAAGTCAGAGTTCCAGTGCACGAAAAAATTGTTTGTAACAAAATATCGATTTCTGCTGTCCCTGTGTCGATACATTATTAGCAAACAAAATATCACGATACTACACAGTATCGATTTTTCCCCCACCCCTAATGTATATGACTCCATCACACACACACACCTTGTCCTTCAGCAGTCCCTGTGGGCCGATGACTTGATCAAAGATGTGTTTCCCTACGTGAGCATCGACAGCAGACAGCGGGTCATCCAGCAGGTAGACGGTACGATCACAGTAGACGGCCCTGGCCAGGCTCACCCGCTGCTTCTGACCTCCTGACAGGTTCACTCCCTGCAGACAGACGGTCAGAGGCAGACAGTATAGCAGGCTAGCTCATCATTGTAGAAATGCTGCCGGTTGTCATCAAACAGCAACAAAAGACTCAGTGACACACCAACAAGTCTGTCCAAACTACTGTCTGTGGTCTCGCTCAGTAACCAGACACCGGTTCCCTGTGAATTCCTGGGGGTCACATCCTCATCAAAGCTTTATCGGGCATCTCCTCGAAATACCTGTTGAGTCTTTGCTAATCGTACGGTCATGATCTCACTAACATGTAACACACTGACTGAGGCCTGCAGTCTGACATGTAGCTCTTGGGTTTTCCTTTTGCCATTGCACCGTCTGACCACGATAACAAGTTCCTGGGATGTGCACTCCTGGGGAGACTGATGGCCTCGGGTGTTCAGGTGTGGTTTAATACAATACTACAAACCGACACAACACATGCTCAGTTAACTGCAGAAAACTGCATTTAAATAGCAACACTCGGCTTTTACTCACCTCTTAATAAGTAAGACGATGTTTTCATAGGACTGCAGAGCGAAAACTGTTTTACGTTCTCCGAGGCCAACTTGTTTTGTGTCGACATTCATTTACACACAAAGACGTGTACTATGGGCTCATACCTTCTCTCCTATCTCAGTGTCATCTCCTGCAGGAAGTATGTCAAGGTCAGGCTGAAGGGCACATGCCTCCACCACATGCTGATACCAGGACTGTCTCCTCTCTTGACCAAAGATTATGTTGTCTTTTAAAGAGGAATTCTGGATCCAGGCCTGCTGGGGAACGTATGCCACAGAACCCTGCAGGGACACAGGCACACCTTACACTCATTGGACATGTAATTAAACATTAAGACTGCCTGTTATTTATTATCTATTTAGTCATAATCGCACTCAAAGAATGCAGGCGCTACTAAAGTGGCCACTGCCATGTCCTTTATTTTATTTATTCAATACGCTGCTGTGAAAAAGACTTTCATTGTAATTGTGCATCCTTCCATCACTTATCAAAGGTGCTGGTGCTTTTGTGCACGATCAAATATTCTGTGCTGGCTGTCTGTGTGGGCCCTCAGGCAGCGGGGGCCCTCAGGCAGCGGGGGCCCTCAGGCAGCGGGGGCCCTCAGGCAGCAGGGGCCCTCAGGCAGCGGGTTCATGGCAGTCTGAGGAGCTCAGAAATGAAGCGACTCGACTTCTTTGAGTTTCATAAGGATGTTTCACCTCTCATCCAAGAGGCTTCTTCAGCCTCTCAGAAAATTCAGGAGAAATTTCTCAAAGCACAACATCCAGTGCTCTTCAGACCCAGTCCCGTCCCCAGACCCAACCACGCCCCCCTGACAAGCCACGCCCCCTGGGGAATCCTAAGGGGGAAAAAAACAAACAAACTTCCAAACACGAGCTTAACATCATAGTTAATGCTGTACAGTGCAGCAGGTAGTCCTCGGGCCTCTGTACTGGAGAAACCAAACAGCCACTCAATACACACACGGTGCAAAACTGAAGAGCCACCTGGACAGCTCTACATCTGCAAGGTCAAAGGTCACTCTTTCAAGAATGCCAATGTTCACATTTTAGACAGATGGTTTAAAAGGAGAGTAAAAGAGGATATCCATGTCCACTGTAAATGACCATTGTTGAACAGAGGGCGGGGCTTATGACTAGGGATGGGTATCATTTAGGTTTTACCCGATACCGGTGCCAAACCGATACTTAAAGAATGAAGAACACAAACTTTGTCCAAAAACCTCTCATGTTTAACTGTTTTCCCACTTTTTCTTTGGTCATTTTAGCCCTTTTGGCCAGGGTGAAGGGAGCATCTGCCATCAAACAAGAAGACAGCCGCATGTAGCTATGATGATGTTTGCTAGTTCACCTTACATGCATCATCGGATTCTTGGTGTTACCTCCTTTGACAGTATCACAGTATCAGCTTAAAGCACTTGTTGCTGCTGAGTTTGCATCTTTTGCTGTGAAGTACAGCCAGACTTTTTGCCTTGGGCATTTTTAATCTGTAGCTCTGCTCTAAAAGAACGTACGTACCTGGCCCCGCCTACTATCCTCGGAAACATAAAATGATTGGCTAGAATCCAAAGTGTATCACAGCTCAGGAAAAAAAAGCACCGAAATGTGCGCTGCTTTTCGGTCTGGTTACTACTGTTTATGTCAGAACTGGTGCCATCATGGCACCGGATACCAGTACCCATCCCTAGTTATGACACCAGCTGTCTGCCATCTACACAGCAGTTTCCAGGCATATACCACACTAGATTCCCAT
>NC_140621.1:1208918-1246418 GCF_057382275.1 Copadichromis virginalis
GGAGCCAGTGCAAAGTCTATCTCATCATTTGGATCAAATCATGGAGTCGTATTTAAATCATGTGCAGGAACAGCGAGATGTGACGCTAACACGTCATCATATCATGGACACTGTGCTCTGCCCCTGGGCTTTGGTTTGTGCACATGGTGCTGGGCGGAGCAGCCTCCTCACACTGGGCAGGCTCACGGACAGGTGTTACAGGGGAGGGGTTTGTACTGTACAATATAAAGCGCCTTGAGGCGACTGCTGTTGAGATTTGGAGCCATATAAATAAAATTGAATGGACCTGTGAGCTGGATGTTGATGTACAGAGTCTACATTAATGATCTCAGCATTCACCTCAGTTCTCCTCAACACGTCCCCCACGAGCTGATAGGCCCTGGATGAACTGTACATCATTGTCATTGGCTTAGAGAACTCTAAACCCAGAGGTATGAAAATGCTACCAGCGTGTCACAAACCCTCCCCACCCTGCCTTTGGGGAGGAAGACCACGCTTCCACACTGCTGCTGCCTGACTCAAGACTCAAACAGAAAGGAAAAAAAGCCGTTTTCAGGTTCAGGAACAGGAAACTGAAGCTGAGGAGGTCTTACAGGACAGGTCTTAGACATCTACTGGAAACCCTGGGTAAATGGTGGCAGGTGTGCTAACCTCTGCCTAAACTCCGACAACTCTGAAGTTTAAAAAGCAGCCAGGTATGACCTCTGGTTCCATGGGAAAGCCCAGGAGGAACTACGAGGATAAAGTGGAGTCCAGCTTCTATGACCCCAAGCAGCTCTGCTGGATCCCTGACTATGAAAGGAAAACAGTGTTCAGATGAGCTATGCTAAGGAAGACGTTTCATGCCTGGAGAGGGCAGTCAGGCTGCTGATGGGACATTATCCTTTGAAAAGGTCAACCCACACAAAGCTCCCGGACCAGTCGGCATTCCAGGTGGTGTTCTCAGAGCATGTGCTCCACCATCTTCAACCTCTGAAGCAGCCACAGGAAATCAACAGTTTCATGTTGCACCAACGCCTGACCCCTCCTCTCATTGGCCTATAGAAGGAAGAGAGCCACACACGCTGCCCTCACCCACCTGGAACAGGGGAGCACATATTGTGACCTCCACCATCAGTCCTTTGAAACTCTGACCTTTGGACGTCCATCAGCACTTCCTGACAAACAGGAACCAGTTAGAGAGCTGGAAAACACACTTCCTCCACTGTCATGACAAACACGGGACCATGCAGAGCTGAGAGCTCAGTCGCCCTCTGTGCTGCTTAGCTAGTCGTGACTGTGTCAAAGCTTTAATATCCATGTTATATTCTTACATACACTAAACAGCATTACTGACTACAACAGCATCATGTTTGTTTTAGTGTAGCAAGCTACAACGTAGCATTACAACCAAACCACACCTGGAAACCCAGTCAAGCGTTCGTGTTAGCAGGCTGCAGACTGGGCGGAATGGTTGTAAACCAGTTGTTTATGTCACTGCAAACCTGATATGGTTGCCCCGTAAACCGCTTCACTTTTGTACAGTAGGAGGAAGCAGAGCCACATGGTCACCTTCCTGGGTCTCCTTACCTGGATTACATCCATCAAAACATCCTTGTGATGGTTGGTACTACACGCCCCACACTCAACAGCTTTTAATGCAACAACAAAAACATCCAAGCTTTTACTTAAGGTCCTTAAGCTCATGTATACCAGTCCTACCATCCCAGTTTGAGCACTGGCACAGACTGGTATCCATCTAACGTTTTGGTAAACCTGAAGCTTTCTTTGTGGGTTTCTTTGTGACGGGATGAGTGTGCGAAGAAGACGGAGGGACACGCACCTGCACCATGCTACTGATGACCATCGGCAGCATGTTGAGAGGAAAACGCAGGATGTTGAAGAGCGCCAGCGACACAAAGGCCTTCTGGGCGTCCAGCACGTTTCGTTCATCAATCAGCACGTACACAGCGAAGGTTGACAGGGCCACCTGTGCAGTGACGCAAAAGACATGGCAATGAGAATTTCATTAATGACAGCAAAGTGCTGTGTTTGGTTTAACTGATCTGCAGCCGCTCTTTGGATGTGTGTAATGTTTGTCCACTGTGGTGTGTCGCTCTCTTCCCCGTCAGACTTACAAGGAATGGTGCACAGACCCAGGTGAAGGTGGACACCGCCCCCAGGTAGGCAGCCTTTTTCAGGACACGCAGCTCACTTTCACGAATGTCTGACACCTTTCCTTTGAAGGCCAGCTCCCAGGCATACAGCTTCAGCACTTTGATGCCATTCAGCATCTCATTCATCAGCTTAATGCGATTGTCTTTACTCTTCATCTGAGCCACCTGCAACAAACACACAACACTGTGCTACAAACAGCTACCAGCTAACAACGTGTGTGTGTGTATAAATGAAAATAATCACTGTACTTGCTGTCACTCGACACGTTATCACACACTCTTTAACAGAAATGAACTGGCATTGACATGGTGACCACCCAGAGCAAACTGTGCATCGACACAGTGCTTCACAGATTTGAGGCCCGTCATCTACCGCAGTGTTTCCCAACCACTGGGCCGTGGCATGTAGGTGTGCCGTGGAGGTTATCTGGTTCCACCTGATTGGTACTCTAAGCGACGGCGTGAGTAACGGGCAGAACAATGACGTTCTCTTCCACTAGAGGGCAGTACAACCACCTGCTCTAATAAATGTGTTGCCAACCGGCAGTAAAAGCAGAAGAAGACGAAGAAGAACTTAAATAACAGTCATGCTGTGAGACGATGTTTAAAAAGAAAGTGTTCAGTCTGACCTGGTCCTGGAGAAAACTCGACCCAGATGAAGGCCCTAGCATGAGTAGTGGTCAGAAGGAAGCAACAAAGGTATACTGGGACAAACCGAGCCAGTTCTGCTATATTTGGTGGAAGAATGATCCGTATGGTTTTTGACATTTTTGTTTGGTGGAGTGCTGCGGGATTTTTCTAATGTGAAATATGAACCGTGCCTCTAAAGCCTGGGAAACACTGAAATGTATAATTCTATCAAATGTATGTATTGGGAACTTATTTACTGGAAAATGTGGTAATTCCAGTAAAGCCTGACATGGATGTGTACATGGGTACATGTGGCGCCTAGAGCCTATCCTAGCGTTCCCAGGCGAGATGCCCCCTGGAGCCGCTCCCAGTCTGTCATGGGGCTAACACAAAGACTTTCACACATACGTCCAATGATGCATGAAGCAGGAGCACCGTGCATGGGGAACATGTAAGCTGCACACAGAAAGGCCACCACATGGCTGAAGGATTGAAAGCCAGCCATAGTTATAATAACAGTAGAACATGAAAATGTAAGGAAGGTGTATACGGGTGTAGGATGTGGGGATAATAATACTAAAGTCCCACCTGGTAAGCTTTGGTTTTCATTGCAATTACAGCATTAACAGGAACCATGAGGACCATCACAGCCACTCCAGCCAGCACAGACGGACCCAGGTTCTGCACACACGACAACAAACTGCTTCAGTGCAAGCCTGTGGGGCATTATTCACACTAGTGGAACCATCCTTCCACAAGCAGAGCGGCACTTTAAAAACAGATTTGTTGCACTTTAGAAAAGGAGAAACCAGCTGTAACTGACAAGCATTACATTAAACATCATCTGGAACAATCAGGCTTCCGCAGCTGCCCAAGCCTCATGAGCTGAGCCGACACACAATAGTACGTTTATTTTCTTTATATTGAAAGTATGTAAGCAGCATTAAACATTTGATTTTAAAAATATATTTAACGTTTAGTTTACTTAACCTGACCTGCCAAAGAAAGTAGAGGGCCAGGACCACCTGCAGAGGAGCAGACCATATCATGTTGATGTATGTGATGAGATCCATGAAGCGCTGCGCGTCCACTGACATCAGGTTGACGATTTCTCCCACTGTAGAGGTTCGCCGTGCCGCGCTGCTGATGACCAAGGCCTGAGGAGCAGATGAAGCGATGAGATACAGGCTTTTCAGCAACCAGTGATGGACAGAATAACAGTCAGATGGTTACATTTATCAACCTTCATCACGAAGAATCTAAATCGCTCTGAAGAAGCACTTGTGTTTGTCCGTTACCTTCCTATAGACGGCTCCAATGACTGCAGTGCGTAAGCGCATGCCTGACACAAAGCATACATGAAAGTACTTCTGCAGGATGAGTGACTGCACGGAGGTGCAGACGAAGAGCAGAGCAGCGTAGAAGTAGCCCTGCCAGGAGGGGGCGCTGGAGTCATTGACAAACTGGATAAGCAGTCTACAGAGAAACAGGAAACAAAGGAACATTAAGCACCCTGCCCCTCGGTCCTTATTGAAACTGCATCGTGTACTCGTGTAGCAGAAAAACACGGAGCAGCCCAAAGCAACACGTCGCACTGTCACCACAACCTTCACACTTAGAGTCATCATGTAATCAAATCCATTTATTTTTACAGCACTTTTCACAGGATAAAACCACAAAGTGCTTCACAGTAATATAAAACAGAAATACATAAAATAATCAAACACACAGCACAAATCTAATTAAAAGCTAATCTAAATAAATGAGTCTTAAGCTGCTTTTTAAAAGAATAAATACAGTCAAGTCAAAGTAAAGATGGAGGGAGAGCACTCCACAGCCTGGGGGCCACCGCTCTAAACATCTGTCTCCTCTGGTCTTAAAACGAGTTCGTGGGACTACCAACAGCCTTTGATGAGAAGATCTCAGGCTGCGAGAGGGAGCGTGGGGCTCTAAAAGATCAGAAATGTAAGCAGGGGCATCACAAGTCAAAGCTTTAAAAGTCAGTACCAAGATTTTAAAATGAATTCTGAAGTGTACTGGAAGCCAGTGTAATGAGCGTAACACTGGTGTAACGTGCTCTCTTTTTGGTGTCTTAGTTAAAAGCCTTGCAGCAGCATTCTGGACTAACTGGAGACGCTCAAGATTCCTTTTGCTCAAACACAGAAAAAGGCTGTTACAATAATCTAAGCGAGAAGAAATTAAAGCATGAATAACCTTTTCTAACTCAGACAGCAAAGTTCGCAGTTTGGAGATGTTTCTTAGCTGAAAAAGGCAGCTCCTAATTAACTGTGAGCGTGTTGTTGTAGGGACATGGCAGAACCAAAGATCACACCGAGGTACCTGAGGCTCAGCTGAACAGATGAGCCGAGAGAACCAAGATGCTGTTTGATTAGAGATATCTGGTTGTCGGGGGCAATAATTTAATGAAATGTTGGTCTTTCACCAGCTGGTTCACATTTGCAGCTCTTAGATTTTGTGTTCAGTTCAGAGCACCCAGCCTTCTTAGGGTAACTGAGTGGGTGCTCCACAGGGGGACCTGACGGTGAGACCTGGAGGTGGAGTCCTATCAGCTTTGGGTAGCCCATTGATGGGTACGGAGCGCCAAGCGGAGCTCGACTTGGCGCTGAGCAAAAACTTGTGTGGGAGGAGTTTGTTGAGGCACAGCAGTCCTGGCAGAGATATATTTAGTGCAACAGATGGGCTCTGATGTGTTTGAACAATTAAAGTTCTAGAGCATGATAAATGCACGATGCAACTTCAGACAGATCAACGACTCAATGTCATCTTATCAAAGGGTCTACAGTTTCCTCACCGCAGGATCTCAGGGCCAACAAACATTAGGATGTCCTGGATTAATTTATAGATGCAGGAGATGAAGAAGTAGGGCCCAAACGTGAGGCACAAGGCCCACAGCAGTGAGGGCTCTTTATTTTTCTTTCGAGGTCTCAGAATCAAGATCTCAGACTCTTCCACAGCTTGGCGCTGAGGGTTTTCACTGTGGGGCACTCGCTTGGACGAGTACAGCATTTTCTCCTCTGACCTGTGAAGAGAAAGCAGAGTTAACCTGGCTGGATGTTTCCCGAACAATCTGCATTTGTATAAAGAAGTTTGATCCCTTTCCTGACCTTTTAAATTTTTGGCACTGTGTGTTCCAGCGTTTGACCAACTGTGGGACGACTCTGTGGGAGCAGTCCTCAGCGTTCAAAGACCACAGGTCCTTCTCCTCCAGTGGGCGCCTGTAGCCTGTCATCATCATTCTGGTGGAGAGGTTAGGACAGGTAGGAGGATAAAACAAAACATGTAGAAGCTCAATGCGCAGTAACGTTTCCAGAAAGCCCCAAAGGACCATGTAGAAACCAGAAGTTTCAACACAGAAGACGTCAGCCTTGTCTTAAATATCAATAACAAGCTCCTTCTTTAGAGATGATACCGACCAATGTGAGATTTTGTTCATCAGCTTTATTACACAGAAATAAGAGCACGTTCACCGGAGTGGAACGGCGTGTTCCTACCTGGTGATCCACCAGAAGGTTATTCTGGAGAGGAAAGACGCTCCAGGCTCAGGGCACGGATTCTGCAGACAAACATCGAGCAGTTAGACACAATGATTTCCACGGCTCAGAAGACGCAGCAATGCTTTCACTGTACTACCAAAAGTATTCGTCTTTCTCCCTCCACACATCACATTCCCGATCCGTAGGTTTAATATGATGTCGGCCCACCGTTAGCAGCTCTAACAGCTTCAACCCTTCTGGAGTGTTTATGGGAATCTTTGACCGTCGTTCCTGAAGGTCAGACACTGACGATGGATGAGAAGGTCCGGCTCACAGTCTCTGCTAACTCATCCCAGAGGGCTTCTGCTGGGTTGAGGTGGGACTCTGAGTTTGGTGTGGAAGAACCTGACAGGCCTGCACACTGGTCTTTATGGACCGGTGCACAGTCACGCTGGAACAGGAAGGGGCCATCCCCGAACTGTTCCCACAAAGTTGGGAGCATCAAAATGTGCAAACTGTCGTGGCTTCCTGAAGCATTAAGAGTTCCAGGAACAAAGGCCGAGCTGATTTGGAGGGGTAAGCGAATACTTATGGCAATACAGTAATCTGAGTATAAATGAGTGACAAGGGAAGAAAGAGAGATTCGTCAGGCAGCCTCACAGAGTCTTTAACTTCCCGGGAAAAGAGGGGTGGCTGGTCGGTCAGGCTGGACAGGAACAGAGCAATCAGCAGCAGAGCATAGTAGATGTAGAAGGTGGTGTACCTCCACACACACACTGTCTGAGGCTGCACAACAAGAGCATGTTTTTAATCAAACAACCTTATTTTGTTTATTTACTGCAACATCAGTTCGATTAGTAACCAGTTATTTCTCATCATGTAAGTAAAGTGAGTCCTGCTCAGTGAGCACTAACCTGCTCCAAGGCCTGGAAGACCTTTGACCTGAAGGTGACAGTGGCACACAGCAGTGCCAGCAGCCAGTAGATCAGCATCACCCCTGATGACTGAGCCCCCTTCATCCGCTCATAGTGGATTAACATGACAGCCAACAGCTGCGGCACAAGCACATATTTTATATACTAAAAGAAATGGTCCATTTAGTTTTTACAGCATATATTAAAGAGTCAAGTGACAAAAGAAAGACTACCCTAAATAACAAAATACATGTAAGCTTTTCTCAGCTCCGTAAAGAGACGGTAGAGACAGCTGGACGCTCACCATGGTGAGGCCCAGTAAGGTCGGACTGACGAGGCGGACAGGTGCTGGGCTGCTCACATGACTCCTTTCCCAGAAAGAATAAAAGACATCTGACCAGCAGATAATCCAAAGTAAAAAGCCAACAGCCTGTGGAAACAGATGAAATCACTCCTGGATTCGTTGGTAAATACATTTGGTATTTAGTTTATAGACATATGACTGACATCTCCCACAGTTACTGTAGTGACAAGTGGAACCAACCAATGAAACTACAAACACACTGTTCAGTCACTGTAATTAAAACAGCTAGATTAGATTAAACTGTGATCCTTGATAATGTCATCTTTGGGTAGCAGAACATCAAATGTTTAAACTGTGAAAACACGCAATTAAAAAATAGATAATGTCATTATGACTGTGATAGCAGCAATATAACGTGGTACTAATATCATAGAGCTGTAGGAACATTTGGTACCAGTCAGGTTAACTGGTAACAGGCCAGTAACACGACTGTCCCCAGCCTTCCTCCTGGTTAGGACAGGCCCAGAACCCTGGACTATGAGCGGCCCACGAGGCATTCAGATACCAGGACCCCCTCACCTGCCTCTGCTCTGAGTCCCTCCTGAATGACTGAATTCAAAAGTCCAGCAACAGGCCTCAGCTCCCAGACGACTGCGGACTATTTTTAAAAGAGGGAATCCCACACAGCGGGAAACATGGACGTTTTTAAGAGATGCGTTACTTCCAAAAAAATTCAAAATGACCTTGTTGTTTTTTAATTGTACCTTTTCCTCAGTTTAAACATTTGTTTTTCTGAATAAATGAATAAAATGATTTCATTCAGTTTTCCACAACATCCCATTTTCTTGAAGTTGGAATTGCATCATGACTCGAATCTTCAAACATTTGTGTTTGAACGAGTTTCTGCTTTGCTCCACTGACAGAACAGATGAGTGCAGTGATGAAAACTACTACAGCGGGCTCCCATAACTCACAGTTTTGGCTTTGTTGAGGTGATTCATACATATATATCCATGGTCATGGGTATGGAGGTAGACGAGGTAAAAGGGTGCACATATCCAAAGGTAGAAGCATGGCAGCCACACCAAGACAGTGTTCTGGAAACACTGGGTGAAGTCGGGATTATCGGTGTACCATGTACGGTTCCAATCCTGGAAAAGGAACAGTAAGGCTGAAGACATCTAACAACAGCAGGAAAAGACACTCCTGACACACATTACTTATGTGTGGCCTGGAGTTATTCATATAGCTTTCTTGTCTTATTTAGATCAACAATGTTGCATTTTACTGCTACATGCAGCTGCAAAAATGAAAATGAAAAGAAGACCTCATCACAGTATAGGACAGGTGTCCAACTCCAGGCCTCGAGGGCCGGTGTCCTGCAGGTTTTAGATGTGTCCTTGATCCAACACAGCTGATTTAAATGGCTAAATGACCTCCTCAACATGTCCTGAAGTTCTCCAGAGGCCTGCTAATGAACTCATCATGTGATTCAGGTGTGTTGACCTAAAATCTGATCTAAAACCTGCAGGACAGCAGCCCTCGAGGCCTGGAGTTGCCCACCCCTGCTATAAGACAAACTCAGTTAAACAGACAATAACAAGGCAACTCCCAAAAAGGTTTTGTAGGTGGTGGACACAGACCACGGCCCTCTTCTCAGCAGACGGGACTGATTTTCCTCCATTTTTATTACCAGATGACACCTACAGCCCAATGACATGTATTCCAGCTCATCCAGGATGGCATCTGTATGCGCCACTGCAAGAACGTTTGCTGCATCTCAAAACTGTAGAGATGCTAGGATAAGGTCTAATGAACTCGAAGAGCTGGAGAGAGATGCAGAGGAGCAGGAAGTATAAAAAGCACGTCTGTGGCCACCACCAGTGACCCTTCCCTTTTGAGGCTAACTTGTCATTACTCTCTAGTGGACTTATGACTCTGGTTTGGACCAAAGCAAATCAAAGTGAGAATATGTTGTGAAATGGATTCACAACAGTAGATAATAGAGTTTATATTATACTTTAATGATGGAGTGCTATTTTCAGTGTCCCTACCTGGAGGCAGTAATGCTAAATGGACTGCTTCTGATATCGACCCAGAGCTTTTCCACTCTGAGCACTCAAAGCTTTACACTTTCACCCAATCACACCAGCACTAGTTTTTAGTGCTATCTAACTAACATTCATACACACTCACACTCCGACGGATGCATCGGAGAGCAACCTGCAACATGCAGAATGAAGCAGACTGGGATCAAACCACTAACCTTCCAGTTGGTAGATGACCTGCTCTACTACCTGCTACAGCCGATATCAATCCCTCCCTGTTATGTGACAGGAGCCTGACGTAAAAGGTTCGGCAAACAGTGAGAGATGGCAACCAGTGTTGTGATACCCATTACCTGACTGCAGTTTCAAAGTATGGTGACTTCATGTCCCGAGCAAACAAAAGAAACCATGACCTACGTACCAGCTGCTGCCAAGTCCCATGGCAAAAATATAGCCTACCAAAGTCATCAGCTGTGAAATATTAATAAACAGCAACTTTTTATTTTTGTTATTTCAACTAAACATAATCCTCAGTTTGATCACACCAGTCACAAACACATACCTGAAACTAATAAAGGATGGAGACAGATCGAATGTGCTCAAGTTACTAATTACAGCCAATCATTATCTGATAATACACCAATTCACTGTAAAATCATAACGGTTGTTATATGCACAGCTATTCCCCCTCAGAAACCTTCCTGTTCTGTAGGATGTGTTTGGTAGACGCACCATGGTTGCTGTTGTCGGTGCCTGAGCTACCAGTCAAGCTACGTGATGGATGCTTGTTTTGGTTGAGTTTAAGTTTCTCAGTTAATGTCATCTCAGAGTAGCGGTGCATGAGATGAGCCCTCCTGGCCGTAGTATTCCCACAGCATTTTATTTTATTGAACAAAATACTGATACTTGGTGTTTCTGTATCTGCTGTATCAGCCCCCACCCCCGGGGTACACTCCATCCTGTGGTGTTACTGTGAGCAGCGCTCAGGACGAGCTTCCATGTTGTGGAGGGAATCAGTTTGATGATGTCACACTTGTACTTGAATTCTTCATGATCCGAGTTGCTCGCCCTGTTAGCTAGTTCAGGTGAGTGTGTGCTGTTAGCACCTACTACATGCCTGCTGGTGTGTGAGGTCCTACCCAGCTCCATGTGCCTGGGGCTCATCCCTGGACCTGTGCTGACTGCTTTGCTACATCGATCCTGGGCCACCTCTTATATTGCCTTGCACACTCTTTGGGCACTGGCTGCTTTTTCACTGCAGTCCTGGTTCCAGAACCAGCTTCAGGTCAGACCCTTAGGTCCTTCATTACCGGCAGGCTCTGACATGTCCTCAATAATGGTTTTAAGCACACTACCACAGTGCCACGCGTGGGAGAGAGACCACAGGACACTTCATAACATTCGCACTGTGACTGATGACAACGAGTTCCTACAGACCAGGAAACGAGAGGGAACAACACAAACACGAGCTCGGTGAACACTTGTTCCACTGCGAACCTTCCATGTTCAGATCAGAGAACATGTGAAACGGCCAACGGAGGCTCAACGATCAGCTGTAACTTCTAATAAGAGAAGCGCGTCCGACGTGACTAAATAACACGCAACCTGCCGTGGCTTACTATTAGCACGTACCGGGCACCGGCAGCCAACGCCAGCTACGAGAGTTTAAAGCTAGAGGAAAAGACACGGAGTCTGTGACAGGTAACTCACCCACAGGGGATCGGACCTGTCCACGCTACAGAACTGATCAAACCCCATTCGCTGCGAAGCATTAGAAAAGCCGGGGCTGCGAGCTCAGCTTGTTTTGTAACGCCTGTTAAGACGAACCGGAAGGTTGTTCTTCTTCTTCTTCGGTAATTCAGACACTCGGCCCAAACGTCTACACTGCCACCTACAGCTTCTGTAACGTTATGGCTAACTACACTACGCCATTTGTGCGGTGGGATTGCTGCTGCGATAGTTACAGGAAAAGAACAGGCCGTGTGACTCGTGTCATTACATAGAGCAGATAGTTTGGTACTGTGGAGTGCAAGCAGGTGTGCCTAATAAAGACTTTACGACCCAGATGTGTGTTTGTGCTCCCAAAACTGTATATTCACAGCAAGAAAGACAGAAAAGGTCATCATTAAAACGATCCCATGTTACACCAGCTGTGTCTGTGAATGTGTCTTAGAAATCACTTTGAGTACTCATCTGACGAATATCACTTCATTCACATTTCTAATGTAGCCGGGTGGAAAATGGGAGAGAAATGTTTATCTTTTCCTTTCCACTAGTGGGTGATGTTTTAAGCATTTTCTCTGGTTGTAGTAGAGAGTGGCTGGTTTTCTAATGTTAAGACAGTACCTGCTCCAGCACCATATCTAAATGCAAGGGTTCATTCTAACCTAACCAACTGCCCAAAAAACTACAAATACCTGGACAGGAAACAGGAAGTTCTTTTGTGTGTAGATGCAGAGGAGGCATGTGATATGTTATGGAGAGAAGGATTTTTGATTAAAATAACAGATGAGTGTCAACAGTAAAATGTATAAATGTATAGGTGGATAAGAAATTTCTTAGTGTTAGAATTAAGTTCAAATTATCAAGTAGAAAACAGTACTCTTCAAGGCAGTATAGATATTTACTATTATGCTCAATTATATTTTTAGCAGTACAGGTGAGTCTGTGGGTATCACAGTATTTGCACATGATGGGTTTATTTGGAGGAGGGGAAGAAGCAAGATTAGAGGAGGCATTAGATTATCATCATACTTCAAATCCTCATAATAATCTGAAATTATATCAGAATCAGAATCAGAAAGGGTTTTATTGCCAAATGTTGAGCAGGTTTACAACATTAGGAAATTGCTGCGGTGCTTCAGTGCAAACATACTGTTATAAATACTGTTATAAATTAAGCTTAAATAGACATGAAAATAAAAATGAGAATAAGAATTAAAAGTGCTAAGTAGATAGATATATACATGATATATACATGAGTGCAGGTGGTGATCAGTGCCAAACATGGAATGAGGCAGTGACACAGCGTAGGGTCATGTGTTAGTGGTGGGAACAGTCATATGGTTATTGTTCATGTGTCCAACAGCAGAGGGGAAGAAACTGTTCTTATGGCGAGAGGTTCTGGTGCGAATGGACCGGAGCCTCCTGCCTGAGGGGAGCAGGTCAAACAGACTGTGTCCAGGGTGAGAAGGGTCAGCTGTGATCCGAGCTGCACGCCCCAGTGTCCTGGAGGTGTACAGGTCCTGCAGAGATGGGAGTCTGCAGCCAATCACCTTCTCAGCAGAGCGCACAACACGCTGCAGTCTCTGTTTGTCCCTGATAGTGGCTCCAGCGTACCACACGGTGATGGAGGAGGTGAGGATGGACTCGATGATTGCAGTGTAGAATTGCATCATCGTCCGTGTTGGCAGGTTGAATTTCTTCAGCTGCCTCAGGAAGTACATCCTCTGCTGGGCTTTCTTAATGACGGAGGTGATGGTGGGCTCCCACTTCAGGTCCTGGGTGATGGTGGTACCCAGGAAGCGGAATGAGTCCACAGAGGTGATGGGGGTGTCAGTCAGGATGATGGGGGGGAGTGGGGCTGTGTGCTTCCTGAAGTCCACAATAATCTCCACTGTCTTCTGGGCATTCAGCACCAGGTTGTTGTGGCTGCACCAGGATATATGAGGATGCTATAGAAAGAATAGATTATTTTAAATATCTAGGAATATGGTTTGTTAAAAAACTGACATTGAAAATGTTTTTAAAGTAAAAAGTAACAAAACTCCTGTTTCTGTGTTACAGGTCAGGATATGTGACACGTTGACATCAACGGGTCTTTTAGACCCCATTCCTACAAAACAGCTTTAGTGAAGGTTACAAATGATCTTCTTATGGCCTCTGATAGTGGACTCATCTCTGTGCTTGTCCTGCTAGACTTTAGTGCAGCGTTCGATACTGTCGACCATAATATCCTATTAGAGCGATTAGAACATGCTGTAGGTATTACAGGTACTGCACTGCAGTGGTTTGTATCATATCTATCTAATAGACTCCAGTTTGTGCATGTAAATGGAGAGTCCTCTTCACACACTGAGGTTAATTATGGAGTTCCACAGGGTTCAGTGCTAGGACCAATTCTGTTTACATTATACATGCTTCCCTTAGGCAGTATCATTAGAAGACATAGCATACATTTACACTGCTATGCAGATGACACCCAGCTCTATCTGTCCATGAAGCCAGATAACACACACCAATGAGTTAAACTGCAGGAATGTCTTAAAGACATAAAGACCTGGATGGCCGCTAACTTTCTGCTTCTTAATTCAGATCAAACTGAGGTTATTGGACTCGGCCCTGAAAATCTTAGAAATATGGTATCTAACCAGATTCTTACTCTGGATGGCATTACCTTGGCCTCCAGTAACGCTGTGAGGAACCTTGGAGTCATTTTTGACCAGGACATGTCCTTCAACGCACATATTAAACAAATACAGTGGGATGCAAAAGTTTGGGCAGCCTTGTGAAAAGTCATTATTTTCTTGTATAAATCGTTGGTTGTTACAATAAAAAATGTCAGTTAAATATATCATATAGGAGACACACACAGTGATATTTGAGAAGTGAAATGAAGTTGAGACCTGCCTGATTTTGTTTAAACAATTGTTGCACACTTTCTGTAAATCCAACAAACTTCATTTCACTTCTCAAATATCACTGTGTGTGTCTCCTATATGATATATTTAACTGACATTTTTTATTGTAACAACCAACGATTTATACAAGAAAATAATGACTTTTCACAAGGCTGCCCAAACTTTTGCATCGAACTGTATGTAAGACTGCGTTCTTCCATTTGTGCAACATCTCTAAAGTTAGAAATATCCTGTCTCAGAGTGACGCTGAAAAACTAGTTCATGCATTTATTACTTCCAGGCTGGACGACTGTAATTCATTATTATCAGGATGTCCAATTTCACAGCAGCTCATTTCCGACCTTCCCGACCTTTGGAGGACCTGACCCACGTAGACCTCGAAGGCCGGATCCTCAGGAGGACACAGCCTATACATTTGGACACCTCTAGTGAAAACTATCCTCCCCGTCCAGGTGAATCTACCCCCTCCCGATGAGCGGGAGAAGAAATGGGCCACTGCCCCTGGCCTATGGACCACCTTGAATTTGAAGGGCTACAAAGCCAGATACCACTGGGTGATCCAGGTGTTGGCATACTTCATGCAGTGGAGCCACTGCAGCAGGGCTTGGTCTGAACAGAGGGTGAACAAGCGTGCCAGGAGGTAATACGAAGGGAGTCGACAGCCCACCTGATAGCCAGACAGTCCTTCTCCACTGTGCTGTACCTGTGCTCATGCTTTGTCAGCTTCCGGCTGATGTGTATGTCACGAGGGTCTATGAGAAGGTGAACCCCTCTATAATGGGAAGAGCAGTGAATGATCACAGGGAGTAGAGAATATAAAAACTACATTTCTAAAATATAGTTTATTGAACATAAAAAACAACAAGAAAATACCATGGCCAGGGACAATAATTAGTTAAATATATAAAAACAAGATAACTAAAAGTTCTAGTGAGCTCAGCCGAACAATTAAAATCACTAAAAGTCCAATAAAAAAAATCCCAAGTCGGCAGCGCCCAAAAATTCACCTCCAGTTGCAGAAGCTTGCACTTGTTCAGCTGCAACTTCAACCCATAATGGCATAGCCTCTGAAACACTTTATCTAGGTTCTGTAAGTGAGAAGTCAGGTATGTAAATAATATCTTATCCAAAGTCAAAGGAGCTTGCAAAGAAAAGCGTCTGGACTTCTTTAAGTTGCTTGAAGACGTTTCACCTCTCATCCGAGAAGCTTCTTCAGTTCTAAGGTCAAATGGTGGAGAGTCCCAGATATAAACCTAGTGGGAGTGACCCCCCACAGAGGGACAAAAGGACCCCCTGATGATCCTCTAATCGCCTGAGCCAAGGTGTGAGCCAAGGTCCACCGACTTCACTGTCAAGGTCCAGAAACTTCCCCTGGATCCAGATGAAACCATGGTGTCCTTTGATGTAGTCTCTCTCTTCACTTGCATACCCACCACGGAGGCCGTGGAGACTGTCAGAAAACGACTACAAGAAGACAGCTCCTTGGAGGACAGGACCAACTTCACACCCGATCAGACCTGCACACTGTTAGACCTCTGCCTCACCACTACATATTTCAAGTACAACGAAGGCTTTTACAGACAAAAACATGGCTGTGCCATGGGCTCCCCCGTGTCACCTATTGTAGCCAACCTTTACATGGAGAAAGTGGAAAGGGAGGCTCTTGGCTCTTTCAAAGGAAGAGTACCCAGCCACTGGTACAGATATGTGGACGACACCTGGGTCAAAATCAAGACACAAGAAGTGGAATCCTTCACTGCGCACATTAACGCTGTGGATAAAAACATCAAGTTCACCAGGGAAGACACAAAGGACGACTGTTTGCCTTTCCTGGACTGCGCTGTGCACATTGAAGAGAACGGCAACCTCAACATCGAAGTTTACCGGAAGCCCACACACACGGACCAGTACCTCCTCTTTGACTCCCATCACCCTCTGGAACACAAACTTGGAGTAATCAGGACCCTACACCACCGGGCAGAACATGTTCCCTCTAAGCCTGAAGGAAAAAGAAGGAACACACACATGTAAAGGAAGCACTCAAAACGTGCGGCTATCCTAAATGGGCGTTCTTAAAGTCAGCAAAGAGGCACAGAAAAGAAGATCAGACACCAGCGAGGGAGGATAAGAAGGACAGACGCAACAACATTGTCATCCCCTATGTAGCCGGTGTATCAGAGAAACTCAGGAGAGTTTTCTCCAAGCATGACATCCCGGTGTATTTCAGACCCAGCAACACGCTCAGACAGAAACTGGTTCACCCGAAAGACAAAACGCCAAAACACAGACTTAACAATGTGGTGTATGCTGTACAGTGCAGCGAGGAATGCCCAGACCTCTACATTGGAGAGACCAAACAACCACTTCACAAGCGCATGGCACAACACAGAAGAGCCACCTCCACAGGACAAGACTCAGCAGTCCATCTGCATCTTAAGGTCAAAGGTCACTCTTTCGAGGATGCCAGTGGCGATCGTGGCTCAAGAGTTGGGAGTTTGCCTTGTAATCGGAAGGTTGCCGGTTCGAGCCCCGGCTTGGACAGTCTCGGTTGTTGTGTCCTTGGGCAAGACACTTCACCCGTTGCCTACTGGTGGTGGTCAGAGGGCCCGGTGGCGCCAGTGTTCGGCAGCCTCTCCTCTGTCAGTGCGCCCCAGGGTGGCTGTGGCTACAATGTAGCTGCCATCACCAGTGTGTGAATGTGTGTGTGACTGGATATGTAAAGCGCTTTGGGGTCCTTAGGGACTAGTAAAGCGCTATATAAATACAGGCCATTTACCATTTTACCAATGTTCACATTTTGGACAGAGAGGACAGATGGTTTGAAAGAGGAGTGAAAGAAGCATCTATGTCCACTGTGAGCGACCATCTTTGAACAGAGGCGAGGTTTACGACACCAACTCTCTGCCATCTATAATCCAGTTTTGAGATCCCTTCCCAGACGCCTTAACGCCCACTCACATCCTGGGCCATCTGACCTCAGGAATTCGCATGATAGGGTGGGGCCAGGTTTCACAATGACCACACCCGAAACCCTGGCTGATTGGGACCCACACCCAGTTTCACACCTTGGCTCAGGCGATTAGAGGATCATCAGGGGGTCCTTTTGTCCCTCTGTGGGGGGAAACTCCCACTAGGTTTATATCTGGGACTCTCCACCATTTGACCTTAGAACTGAAGAAGCTTCTCGGATGAGAGGTGAAACGTCTTCAAGCAACTTAAAGAAGTCCAGACGCTTTTCTTTGCAAGCTCCTTTGACTACGATGACCTGGATGACTGAGAACCTTCACAGACATATCTTATCCAAATACACCAATAATGACTCAGCAATCTGTCCTCTCAGACAATGCTGCATCAGTTGTTGAAATGTAGCGGGTGTGTTGCAAAAACCAAACAGCATCCTCTGGAACTCAAATAACCCCATCGGGGTAGTAAAAGCAGTCTTCTCCCTGTCTCTCGGGTCCATCTGGACCTGTCAGTAGCCACTGGCTAGGTCAAGAGTGGAAAACCACAGGGCTCGGGTTAGGCTTGTCAATGTCTCTTATGTTCGCGGCAAAGGGGAAATCGACCTTTTGACAGCTGGTGTCGGAATTGGAATCAGGTAAGGGGGTATACAGGAGCAAGCTGGAAGCCGTCTAAACAAGGGTGGGGAGATCTAGCACTTCAGAGGGATTTTAGCCCAACACAGAACCCGCTGACCCTGTCCATTGGGGGTTGGTAACGTGAGACACCTCTATATCTGGTTCTAGGTGTCGAAGTTTCAGGGACAGATCCAAAGGGGTTAATAAAGGTCAATTTCATTAATAAAACTAAACCAACACCACAGCCACCAAACAATGTCAGTACATCTCTGATAAAAGGGAAAGTAGTGGTGGTTGACTACACGCAAATGAAACCGCAAGATTTAATTGAACGCGCCACCGGATTCAGTGACAGTAACCTCTGGCTGGATTGGGTGGCCCAAAATGCTAGGGAACAGCACGTGTCTGATTGTGTCGCCTGTGCCACGGCTAGACCTTGTCTGTTCACCGGACCCGCGCCACTGTATCCAGAGGACGAGTGGGGTTTCAACTGCATGATGAGGCTAACTAGAGAAGCAGTGAGCACCGGCAATTGCACCATACTTTCGAGCTTATTTCCACCAATAGATAAGCGTACACAAGTAGGACCATTTATATCCAAACCAAATAATTACACGTGCTTTAAGTTTTCAAAAAACACAGTTAAGTTTACTCTGGGAGAGATAGATTCAAGTTGGTGTAATATCACACTCAAAGGAAGGACCACAAACAATGTAAGTGACCCAAATACTATCATTGGCACATGGGCTCAAAGCGGGTTGTATTATTATTGTGGACACCGTACTTTATTGGTCAGTAAGTAAAGTCTACGTGTCCTGTTTTAGGAGATTTCTTAGAATATTAATGCTTACAAGATAAAAAATGTTTTAAAAGTGTTTGATGCCAACAGAAAAAAATTAAGGACTAAAGTTGCAGCTAAAAAAACAACATTATTGTGTGGATGCTGTAGGCATCTACACTGTTGAGTTCCTGTTTCTCTTTATTCTTTATCCTTACTTTCTTTATTCTTGTCGCTTCCGTATGTTCTTTGGCCTTTAACTACTTCCACAATTTTTGTCTGATTTTTACCGTTCAAATTTTAAACTATTCTGCTATTTCTGCTAATGCCGGCTATGACTTTTGGTATTTTGTACTATTATACTTTTTAACATATTAAGCTTTTTATGCATTTTTTGTCCCATTGAAATGAATGGGAAACTTCCAAAGTTCTACAAAAACTTGCTTGTTTTTGAAACTTAACTACTTCCTCATACTGTCACGTAGAGCAACAATTCAAACTTTAAAATGTTCTCAAATTATTGGGCTATTCATGTATGATTCAGCTTTTTCATATCGTTTACCATTTTAATCCTATCCCTCTTTAAGTTTTCAGTTTCATCTTTATGATTTTTCAGAAAATACATGTGTTGTTATGGTTGCTATGCTCTTGGCTTAGAGTGGATACTGGCCCTTTCTGAATCTTCTCTTCATGTCCAAACAACTTCTTGCTACTCGCTCAATTTTCACTCAAGCCCCACATCAAAACACAGGTATTTTTGCTGGCTTTCAGAAAATGTCACCATCATTGTTGTGTCTGTGTGTGTGTGAGAAAGAGAGAGAGAGAGAGAGAGAGAGAGAGAGGGAGAGACCCTTTTTTGGCAGCATCTCATTCTAGCATAAAAATTGAATACGTTCAGACTGGTTGACTGGCATAGATCCTGTGTGTGTCTCTCTGTGGCTTTGTGTTTCCATGTGTGTCCATGTTTGTAATTGTGTGTATCCGCTGGCTGTTATTTCCTGTTGTTTTTTTTTGTATTTCTGCCAATTTTTCACAGGTGAACAAGTAGTTTTGAGGGAACCTTACCATGTTCAGCTTTTTTCAGCTGGTCATTTTGCTTTTCCAATATTTCTATTTAAGTTATTACTATTCTGCTAAATCACAGAATCATATTATTTCAGCTATATCATAGTATTTCTACTAAATTATGGTATCTCTGCTATGTTATAATATTAATATATAATATGCTGAATCACAGCATTTGTGCCAAATCATAGTTTTTCTGCTAAATTACAGTATTTGTGGTACATCACAGTATTTGTGGTACATCACAGTATCTCTGCTAAATCACAGTATTTCTGCTATGTTGTAGTATTTTTCATAAATCACAGTATTTCTGTAATGTTTAAGTGTTTTTGGCTAAATATAGCATTTCTGTTTTCTTATAGTATCTCTCCTAA
Source organism: Copadichromis virginalis (assembly GCF_057382275.1). Lineage (NCBI taxonomy): Eukaryota > Metazoa > Chordata > Actinopteri > Cichliformes > Cichlidae > Copadichromis > Copadichromis virginalis. The sequence goes on from NC_140621.1 coordinate 1,228,900, forward strand.
ATTGTTGTATTTCTGAGAAGTTATGTTTCTGCTGAGTTCTTCTATGTTATTGTATTTTTCTGCTAAGTATTATGTTTCCTCTAAGTTATTGCAGTTCTGCTAAGTAATTACATTTTTCCAAAGTTCTTATAGTTCGGCAAAGTTTTTAGAATATTTGCAACTTTTCAGCTTTTTCGGCTAGTTTCAGCAGACAGCTTCAGCTTTACATCATCCACACAGCATTTCTACAGGAAATGCAAATTTTTCTAGTCTATTATTGATGCTCATTGAGAACACAAAGACATTAGCCAGTATTAAAAACCTTCAGACCCTCCTACTGTTCAGGCACAGAAGTGATCTTCCAGACCTGCGAGAAAAAAACATAATCCCGAGCAAATCTTTTCATTTCACAGGTGCAATTAAATTCCTAACGTGTAAATTCAACAACCCGCACGCATAACAGCCATGCGCACACACAGAAGCCATCAGGCATACTCAGTGTTGGGACTAACGCGTTATTAAGTAACGCGTTACAGTAACTACGTTATTATTGTGGTAACGAGCACGGTAACTAGTTATTATGCCAAAACCAGGAACGCGTTAGTCGTTACTGGGATTTAGATAGGCTCGTTACTCGTTACTTCGTGTGGTGGCTATCGCGGAGCTTCCACAGATTCAGTAACATTAGCAAGTGGTGGAGGCCAGCAGGTGGATGAAGGAAAAGGGAGGCAGGAGGAGAGACCCGAAGCGGGCGCTGGTCCGAGTGTCAGGTGAACTGAACTTCAGGTAAGAAGTTATGACCTGCAGTCTATCTGGGTCAGATATAAACCAAGTTTAGGTGGAGTTTATTTTTGTTGTGCTGACTTTTTCGTACTGCGTGCTAGCTAGCATGACGGAGTTTCTATACAGCTGGGTGGTGCTATGTTACTGATAGTGAACTTTATTTTGTTCATACGGTTAATTATTAGAGTTGCCAACCGTCCTGTAAAAAACAAAATCGTCTGGTATTCAGAGAAAATATTATGCGTTTTGTGTTGACGTGAAAAGGAACAGTTTGTCCCGGACTTCAGCTACAATGAAAAAGACACAAAGCTGGAGTTATTCTGTGTCTTTGCTGCACAGCTGCCTCTTCTTCTCTCATTCTCCCCCCTCCCTCTCCTGTTGCTACTTTAATCATGAAACTGATCAATGATCAGCTGATCGGCTTTTCCCTCTTGTTTATTTATCGTCCGCTTTGCGCCAGAAAGAGGAAACCAGCGGATGTCAAGTTAAACAACAGCAGCACGTTTGATCAGCTGTTGTTAGAATTTATTTAATATTACTTTCTAGTATCAGCTGATGTCTGCTGGAGCCACAGCTGTAAAGCTGGATATGTGGTGGTTTTGTCCCAGTCCAGCCCTGTATGCAGCTCATCTGCAGTCTGCTGTTACCTACATCTTCCTATTCAGAAGGCAGAATTTCTGAGTTCTGAGTACAATCGAAAGCACCACGACTGCAGTTTTTGTGTTGGATGTAAAAAGCGCACATGACGCTGTGACGTAGGCTAGAATCATGGCAGCAGTCAATGACGGTCCAGGCGTGGGATTTCTCTCGTGGAAATATGCACATTATTTTTTCCTTTGGTAGGTGGCACAGTGCACTGTGGCAAGTAAGCAAGCTAGAAGACTGGCAAAGTTATGGAAGCAACACATTAACAAGAGAATTCTGAGTAAAACCAAAGTTACTTTCCCTAGTAACTAGTTACTTTGAAAGTAACGAGTAACTTGAAGTAACTGAGTTACTTTTGATGGAAGTAACTAGTAATGTAATTAAGTTACTAATTTAAAGTAACTTACCCAACACTGGGCATACTAGATCTGCTTTGCACCTTGCTGCAGTTTCAGGCTCCAGCAGGTAACTCACTGTGCTTGGAGGTGAACCCTGCTGGCTCGAACCAGCTGTTGGTGTGTCACCCAGTAGCAAAATCTGCTGGATTTAAACGTTCACTACAGCCAAATGCAGAATTTACAAAAAACTTTTTTCCAACAAAGTACAAGTGAAAAAAAGTGAAATAAAAGTTAATGTTGGCAGTAAGGTGGCGTGGTGATTATCATGAAGGTCCTAGTCAATAAGGAGGAGCAAATATGAGTGTGAATCGTTGTCCGGATCACTGTGTCAGCCTTGTTTTGTCTTTCTGTGCTGGTGGCCTGTCCAAGTATACCCTGTGTCCTTCCCTATGGTAGCTGGCGTAGGCAAAGATGAAAAAAAGCACAATCATCCTCAGTAGTTACTGACTACTTGTATTGTCAATACTTTTATTGTTAATACCAATAAATCATACCATGTTGCCTGTTAAAATGCTATAAATTTCTAACCATATAAAATGGCATTTTTTGAGTCACTTTGTACCTATATCTCTTCTGAGTGTTCCCACAGAGACCACTGTTGCCCTTAATTTCCACACCTTCTCTAGCTCTACTCTCAATCTCTGGTGTTTTGTGAGGTTCTCATCATGCTTGCTGATGTTCCTTCATCCCATTTCAGCACAGTGAACATCTTGTCCTGATATCTTCTTTGGTCTTTCACTTGAGGTTGAAGAATAGTTGTAGAATTAAAAAAAGCTTGTGAAAGCTAGAATCAAATTAATCCTTAAGTTGTTGCCAATGAAAGTTTTGTCAGGTAATATAGTTGACAAAAATCTGCTGTTTGTGGTCTCTCTGTGCTCATCTTCTTCTCTTCTTCCCCTGGTCTGCCTCTAACTAAGCCTGGTGCTGCCAGAGGTCTCTTCCTGTTAAAAAGTTCCAACTGTTGCCAAGTGCTCACTTATAATAATAATAATAATGGATTGGATTGATATAGCGCTTTTCGAGGCCCTCAAAGCGCTTTACAATGCCACTATTCATTCACTCTCACATTCACACACTAGTGGAGGCTACAGTTGTAGCCACAGCTGCCCTGGGGCAGACTGACAGAAGCCAGGCTGCCATATTGCACCATCGGCCCCTCTGGCCAACACTTCACCTACTGGCGGTAGGTGAAGTGTCTTGCCCAAGGACACAACAACCAGGACAGAGAGCCCGGGGATCGAACCTTCCAGTTACAGATGCGCTTCCCAAAACAGTCTGCATTTAAAAATCAGTCAATCAATAAAAATGTCCCGTCTGTTTTATTTAAATAATGATTTCAGTATTCAGACTTGTCAGGTAGCAACAATACATAAACATGTGAAATTATTATTTTAAAAATTTCTCTGACGTTATTGGGGAGCAAATGTGTTATTGAAGAAAAAAACCCCAAATAACCATAACCAATGAAAGTATGGTATATTAGTTTGTCCACATGGTGGCAACATATGGTTAAATTTAGTTGACATCATCATCATCTTCATCAAAGACGTCAGCTACAGTCCTATGGAAAAAGAAATAGAGATGTGAATGACTGAATTTCAGAATAACTTGAGCAGGCTTAAAGTCAGTGTGAACAGCACTCACTTGTAGATCGATCCAGTCACTTCATCCAGAAATCCTCCTGAATAAAAACGATGAACCATTAGTGAACTGGAGACAACCAATGACAAAGTCAACATATATGATCAGATGGAAAACTGTTACCTATTGTAACTTTCTACTGCAGTTTGAGTTAACCAAAAACATGTTCCTCTCAGGATTACAAATGCTGGAACACATTGGATCATAATCGGAAAACCTAATTTGATCTAATCTGCTGAGGGATGGCAATTCTTCATTTTTCTTGCAGGATTACCTCTTTCCTCTTTAGCAACCACCTGTAGCAATCTCTGTGGACTGGCAGATGTTATGTCCACCAAAAAGGCCATTTTAAGGAAATGCCATTTCACATGAGCATCTTTGAGCAGCTCAAAGGGACAATGCTGAAGTGCACCAAGGATCACATCCATGTCCCATGGAGGAACTGGAGGTCCAGTCCTGCGAAATGTAAGTTGCTGGGCACTCCTAAGAAACCAGGAAATTAGGGAGAGGTCAGTCCCACTGAGTGCTGAGCAACCAGTGTGAACCACCTTGATTGCTGTTACCATACCTCGCTGGGTAATTGCAGATCAGTTGGGAAAGCAGGAACTACAGGATGGTCTTAAATGTAGCCTCGTAGTGGTCCAACTATTGGACCGCACATCAGGAAGCAAAAAGTCACCAGCGGTAGGGATAGGCAGACCTTGTGGATGGTGCACAGATTCCTGCAAATTTCATATCACAGGTTCAGGCAACCCTAAGGAAAGGTGCCTTTCCAGGTTCTCACCCTGAGCCCTGCCAGGAAGGGCTGGAAAAGCATACTGCTTATTTGAGACAGGAGGTCCCTTTGGAAGGGAAGCTCTCATGGGTCCCATTCAGTAGCAGAGGGATTGCTGAAAACCAAGGCATGTGGGACCAAGAGGGGCCACCAGGATCAGCCTCATCTCCTCGGTCTGGACTCAGTGGAGGACCAACTGGAGGAGGGAGAATGGAAAGGAATGCATAGAGTCTGGGGGCAAGGGTGTGCACGGGTGTCCCACCCCAGAGGCAGGTCATCATTCTGGAGAGAGAAGAAACAATGGCATTGCGTCAACTCCCTGGACGAAAAGATAGAAGTTTGCCTTTCCAAAGTGATGCCAGACCTGGTCAACCATCTGTGGATGGAGTCTCCACTCTCCTGGGCTCGGGCCCCCATCAACTTAATGTCCACGTTCAATGGCCCTGCTGCATGTACCCAAGCAAACTCAATGGAACAGGGGATGAGCACACTGCCACAACCTGTTAGCCATCCTGAAGAGGAGGGGAGAACCTAGGCCTGTTGATGTAGGCTGTTGCAACCATTGTGTCTGTCCTGATGATAACATGTTACAGCTCCAGTGAGGATAAGTTGCCTAGTGGCTGGTTCAATAGCCATTTACAAGTGTCCGTGAAGACCAGCTGACGGTGAGTCACCAGACCTACTGCGTGACCCTGGTCTAAGTTGGTTGAGTCCCTCCACCAATGGAAAGCTCAGTGGAGACCACAACTTTTACCTAGTGAGACCGCTCCAGGCACAGGCTGGAAGGGGGCTGGCCGACCTTGCTCCAGGATAGGTCAAGGGAGAGGGGGGTCGCTGGAGGATGTCAGAGCCTTGGCTGTTCATCCTCCTTCTTTCCATGTGGGTGCGCACCACGTCTACAAAAGCCAAGAGCCGAACTACTAGCTCATCAGGTCCTTAATGTCAGGCACCTGCATCTGGGAAGGCCGCAAATGTCCAGTGTCCTCAAAACTGGAAGCAGGCGCCACAGAGTCCTCAGGAAGGGCAGAGCTCTGGATGCTCTGCTAATCACATTCAATCGCTGGGGCCAGTGAGGAGCTCCTAAAGGGTGGCTCTTCGACAAGCCTAGCAGCAGGGGAAGGGAAAGACACCTGCCAAGGGTCTGGGCACTCCCCTTTGGCCTGTGAGGCATCCATTTTTCCAACTTTAGGCATATCGAGAAGGGGTGAGCCTGCACATTTTGTGCCAGAAAAGTGAGTACAGGTCAGTCCATACAGGACTAGGGGTTTTTCCCTCACCAGCAAGGCATGTTAGTACCCAATCACATCGCACCTGTTATGCCATCATCCAGAGGCATAGAAATGTCACATCCCACACAGTTATGGCACACAGGGCTTGCCATACTTGCTGGGAGAATGAGGCAGCCGTAACGATGAAACAGCGAGATAAATACTGCTTTTTCCTAAGCTAAGCTAAATAGCTCATCTTTCTTTGCTGATCTTCATGTTCCCCTGACTGTCTTTCATACAATTTTCTTTTAGTTTATATTGTGAAGGATGCTTGGTGAGAAGGGTTATGCTAAGCCACTCGGTGTGAAACTCACGATCGTGAAAAACAGACTGGGCTCACCTAGCAGACCAGAGAAACCCTCGCTCACGGGGCTAACAGCATCAGCCACAGCAAGGACCCAATGGACATGTAAACCAGCGAAACCACAGGCAATATGCCAGAAGTGATCACAGCCAACTAGAGCTACAGAGGAAATGACAGCAATCCTGGGAGGCTGCCAACAGACAGGCTCCCCACCATAAAGGTAACAGACACACACTGTACCACACACTCTTCCAATACACACACTGCACCTGACAGTAAAGTGAAGCTCAAATGATCGATGATTTCAAGTCTGAACAGCTGTTTTATAAATAAGGGGCATGGCCACGCAAATTGGAGTATCTTAAAGAAGAAGCTACACGCCCTGACAAAGGGGATCATTCCATGTTGAGTATGTAACAGAGTTTAGAGATAGAGACAGAGACAACTAGAAAAAGCATTTCACAGCAAATATGCAATATACAATACCATACCAACGGTACACCAAAGTGCTTCACAATAAAACAGCAGGTTAAAACATGAATAATATAAGACCATTAACAAAGCACTGAATATGCCAACAGGTCAATGGCACTAATTACGCAAGAATAAAAGTGAATATCAAACCAAACTTGCTAGAAACACATGGGTATTAAGTAGAAGATGTATACAAAGTTAAATTGTTAGTTAAGACCAGAGGTGACCATGCGTTTGCCCTGGTTGCGCCTCAGCTGTGGAATAACCTTCCCATTGCTATTCACGCGTCTGAATCCATCCAATCATTCAAATCACTATTAAAAACTCTCTTATTTAACCTTGCTTTTCTGGTTAGTTAATGCCTGTATTTTATACTTAAGCCGAGATCTAGACTGTACCAAAAGTCATTGGGCTGATGACCTGAGGGCTGTCCCAGGGGTATATGGTCTAAGGAATTTCGTCGAGATAGCTAGGCGCTGTATTGTTTATAATTTTAAAGGTAAGCAGCAATATTTTAAATTCAATATAGTATTTGATTGCAAATCAGCAAGGACAGGGGTGACAGAGGCAAACCTTCTGGTTTCAGTCAAAAGGCGTGCCGGAGCATTTTGGACAAGCTGCAATCTATAATATGAATGCTGAAAATTTGGAAATTTTACCTGAAATGCTTGAAACTATTAGAAATACTTAAAGTTGAATTTGCTGAATGGCTTAACTGCATAAGATTACCAAAATATAGAGTACCAAAAACTGAAAAATGTGATAAATAAAGCCAAAAAATTACTTAGACTGAGCTTCATTTGCTAAAATTTCCTTTTCCAAAATAAAAAAAGCAAAAGTTGGTACTGAAGATCATCAAAATGAAGAAGTACTGAAAGTAATGCAGTACAACAAAAAATGACCTCAAGCAAGCTCAGCATGAGTCCACAAATTCTAAGCAGACAGTTTTTGATTGGTGGCAGGATGTAAACACCCCTCTGACACACACACACACACACACACACACACACACACACACACACACACACACACACACACACACACACCTGTAGACCCTGTGGCAGGTTGATTTACACACAAGTTAATAACAACATACAGAGACACTATTTACAGATATAGAGACAAGGACAAAAACCAGTGATCACATCATATTAGAACAGAGACAACAAGAGTGGACAACAGGGGACAGTACAGAAAACAATAATGAAAACATCAATTATTTAATGTTTAATAAATCAAGATTTGGATCTTAACGTTCACATTAATAAATGCACGGGGGGGGGGGGGGGGGGGATTAGGGAAGTGGAGACAGCTGGGAACACAGCAAGGACAAATCAGGATTAATAAGACCGCAAACTGAACATAACACAGACAAGACACGGGTTTATCAAAATGAAACCAGAAGTAATGTGAGACATACAAAGCTGACATGGACAGAAGAAAAAATATGGAGACATGACAGACTTCAAGGAAACAAAGAAGACATAAAGAAACACAGGGACCAGACTGAAGGAACTGAAAAGACTAAAATATGACTTGAGCATATCAAAAGGAAAATTTAATGATTCCCCAAAACTGTGGCTCAAAGATAGGACATGACTATATATAAAGTGCCAAACTCTAAGCTTCCTGTAATTTAGGAGTGATGACCAGATAAACTGAAACAAAGAAACTTTCCTTTTGAAATGTCGTTCCATATATATTCATATATTCACAGTGGTGACAGAGAATTTACTCACCAGGCTTACAAACGGTTTGGCAAACAGGACAAACATTGCAGAAACTGCACATCTATGAACAAAAAGAAACAAATTAATGAATTCAAAATTTGTCCTGGCATGAAATGGTACGGGGGTGGGGGGTTCTGAACAGTAGCAGAGTGGTGAGTGACATTATAAAGTGACAGTATAAAGTCAGGAAGATGGGACGACTATGGAAAAGCAGAACTGCTTCAATGCACTTTTGCACTATATATATATATATATATATATATATATATATATATATATATGTGTGTGTGTGTGTGTGTGTGTGTGTGTGTGTGTGTGTGTGTGTGTGTTTTATACTGAAAGGTAATTGATTGGAAAAGAGTTTATTCTGCTTAGATTTTTTTGTAGTCATGTTGTTTATATGTAGTATTTTTTTCCTTTTCATTCTTTCACTTTATATTTCTGCCTGTCTGATGATCTCATTTTTAAACATTAAATCAGATGTTATGATCAGTTACTCAGTACCCAAGTACCCTTTTTACTCAATACCTTTTAACTCTTGCTTGAATAATTTCTTGGACGGCTAGTTTTTACTGTTACTTGAGTAAAACTATGTTGAGGTAGTGCTACTGTTACTTGAGTACAATTTTTGGCTACTCTCTGGTAGTAACCCATCCCTCTAATGGTAAAGGTAGACCCAAACCATGGCAGCAAAATGCCTTAAATCAAAACACACCTATCCGGTTGTTCAGTCTGACGTCACTAGCCGTGTCTGGGTCTAAACTCCGCTGCAGGTCCATATATCAAACGATCACTATGGCATTACTGAGAGTTGAAAAACTGTCTAAAGTCTTTCATCTTTAATAAAATGATCAGCGTTCTGCTCTACCAGGTGTAACAATTGAGTTTAACATCCAGGCATCCATGAAAACGGAATTTATGACATTTAACGGAGTTAGAAGTTAGCAGGGAGTTAGCTCGCTAGCTTCTATCTAAATACAATATAGCATGTCCTGACTGCGGGGTTTTGGAAACAAATTAAAACGTACAGCTCTGCTATCACTTCCAGCATAAATGAAGACAGAAAACTAAACAGCAGTGACGTTTGTAGGGTTACTGAAGTTGGGCTAGCTGGTATATAATGTTGTGCTACGTGACCGCTAGCGACACAGCTATGTTAGCATAATATAAACAAGCTAACTTTTTTTCCACTCGATAAAAGTTAATGTGAGTGTTCTCGGTGGTCAGGAACAAATGTAATCGCATGGCAGGATGCTGTAAAAGGACCAAACTTCAGCCAGGAGAACAACTGAGATAATCCATCCACAATACGAGGTTAGTCATTCATATACTGCTGCATGGGCTGGGCTGTAGTTACATCCTAAGGTTTTAAAAACTGAGCTTAAATAAATGATTAGCGGTAATAAAAGCCGAGGGAGGTCAACAGTGATCACTGACTGTTTTAGGAGCTTTTTGAGATCAAATAGAAGAAAATAAATAACATTAAACATGTTAACAACACAAAAGCCATATTAAACGCAGACTACTTTAGACCCGGAAGTAGGATTCGTCGCGTCATCACTGAACAACCGGATTGCTTTTTGTTGGACTCCTTTGGTGCGTTTCCTGTTTGCTAGCTTCCCCTGTATCAGTGTCAGCCCCACTTGTTGCTTGCTCCAAACGTCACCTCAAACTATACAGTCTTGGCTCCCCCCTTGCCTCAAAAATACAACAGACCAATATCACCATCCATTATATTACTAGAAAATGAACCACTGTTGTCAAAAACTCCCTACTTTTCTGTGCTCTGCAGTTCTTAGTTCCTGGATTTATTGTCATCGTGTTACATTACCATAGTTGTTATTTATTGTGCATCAAAGGCAGAATTGCTTTAAATTGAGAAGGAGGTCAGATGTTGTGTACTTTCTCACCTTGCAGTCGTCACAGTGCTCGGAGGTGTCTCCCTCCTCACAAGGACATTTATCACAGCTGTCACAGTGCTGGAAGAAAGCCCATTTTATTTTAAAAAGACTAGAAAGCAAATCATGAAATAGCAAGCAGTGCTCTCACGTCAGTAAGGAAGGAACAATCCACCAGTTTTAATGTTTAGATATTTGGGTCCATAACTGTACATCGTGATGTTTGTTTTAGTAAGGATTTGACTTTGATCCTGTAATGACAGAACATCATTTCTCAAAGTCAATCTCATACATACCTCACAGAATTCACAATATGCGCACACAGAGCCCTTGTGATAAGTACCGTCTTCATCGTCGTCGTCATCTGCACAGATTATTTATAAAAGATATATGACTAAATGAGAATAATTACAATAAAATGAACTAGTTGTTTCCCTGGTGTTTTTGTTTTATACAACAAAAGGAAAGAACGAAGTTCTAATTCCTAATATTGTGATCTGGACTACAATGCAGATTTTTGTTATAAGTTTGCTTCTTCACAGATGATAACAAAACCAAAGTGCAAAAAATGCAAAATTGTCTTTTTACTGGTAAAAATGACTGACAACAAAGTAAAGAAGGCACAGAGTCAGTAGACTCAGTATACTTTGAAGACATTGACTGGTTTAGGTTACAGGAGCAAGCCTAGTTCTAGTTTTATTCTAGAATAATTTAGTACTTGTTTGCTAAGTGTATATAATGGCTACAGAGTAAAATAGAAAACTATCAAGATGTTTACAGCTCATTTCTTAAAGTTTTGGGGATTTTTGGTGCATTATGGTTGGCATTTATAGATAATTTCAGTATTGGAGCATTTATTGGAGGATATGACTAATGAAATAAGTCAATTGAAGTTCTGGCTTGATAAAAACAAGTTATCATTAAATTTGAATAAATCTAAACTTATGTTATTTGGAAATAGTCATTTAAATACAAATGCAAAGATTCAAATAAATGGTGTTGATATTGAAAGAGTCAGTGAAAATAAATTTCTGGGGGTAATAACAGATGAAAAACTTAACTGAGAGCTCACGTAAGATATATTCATTCCAAAGTATCACAAAGCATTGCAATACTAAACAAGGCAAAACAGCTATTAGACAAACATCACTTCATATTCTATACTGTTCACTGGTTTCACCATACTTAAGCTATTGTGCAGAGGTCTGGGGCAAAAACTATAAAACCACATTACATTCACTTTTTACTCTTCAAAAAAAAAAAGCAATTCGAATCATCCACAGTGCAGGTTATAGGGAACATACAAACTCACTATTTTTGCAGTCTGAAATATTGGAAATTGACGATCTAGTGAAAAGCAAAAAATAAAGAACTGCCAGGTGATATTCAGAGTATGCTTTTTGTTTGAAAGAAGGAAGTTATAATTTAAGGGGTTTTTATAACTTCAAAACAGGGAAGGTCTGTGTGTTTCTGTTCATGGAGTGAAACTGGAACAGTCTGAATATGGAACGAGAAAAAGTTGCATTTCCTGCGAAAATGCAGTGTGAATGCCTCGTATTGGAATCTGCTGAAAACAACTGAAAACGCAGAATTATCTGCTTAAAAGAGGTGTAGAAGCAGAAGTGCTTGCTGAAGATGGCTGTATGTGAAAGGGTAAACTGAAGAGTGTCAAGAAAGCAGAGTGGAGGCAAGCGGGGAAGATGTGTGGAAACCGTCACACATAGGATTCAAACCTTTGCCACCGGGTCTCACGGCAGCTGCTCATCCCACTGAGCCAAACCAGTTCTGGTGCCAAACAAAGATATTATGAGAGAAAAATGTGCACTGTGGAGCAGAAGTTGAAATTTGCTGAAAAGAGGTGAAGAAGCAGAACTTTGTGCTGAAAGGAGGTGAAGAAACTGAAATTTGTGCAGAATAGAGTTGAAGAGGCTGAGCTTTGTGCTGAAAAGAGGTGGAAAAGTTGGAATTCTGCTGAAAAGAGGTGAATCAGCACAATTTATGCTGAAAAGAGGCTAAGAAGCAGAACTTTGCGCTGAAAACAGGTGAATCAGAAGAATTTCTGCTGAAAAGGGGTAAAGAAGCTGAAGTTTGTGCTGAAACAGCTGAAGAAGCTTGAATTAGTGCTGAAAAGCAGTGAAAAACTGAAAATTCTGCTAAAAAAAGGTGAAAAAGCTGAAATTTGTGCTGAAAAGAGTTTAGATAGTTGAACTGTTAACTGAATTTTTTTTTGTCCTAAGCGGATTTTAACCCAGGCCTCCTGGTCTGAGAACGGCTGCTCATCTCACTGAGCTAAAACATGGCTCAACCCGGCAAGCAAAACTGGTGATCACACTGATAATGTGGTCCCATTCAGCAAAATGGGCCAAAAAATGCAATAAACGCTTAATATCTGAAAAAGTATAAAAGCTATGAGCACCAGGCATTAGCAGAAAGAGCAGAACAGTTTAAAATTTGAATGGTGAAAATCTGAGGGAGTAGTTAACCAGCAAAGGTCAGAGCAAATAGAATAAGGTAGAAGAATAAAGTTTAAAGAGAAACAGGAACTCAATAGTGTGAATGCCTTGAGGCATTCACACTATTAAAGCGACGTCCAAACATAAAACCGTTCAAAAAGAGTTATAAAAATATGATCTTCTCGAACTATAAAGAAAAGTAAAATATTGAAATTAAGTGAATGTCTCTATTTTATGATGTGATATTATAGTATATGGTATATCAGAAATCTGTTCACTATTTTTATTAGAAATTATATCAGTAAGGAAGCTGATTAAATATTATCTGATAATTTATGGCAAAGGGGTGGGATTAAATAAGTGTTTACTTCTTCCCACTCCCTTTCAACATGTAAATTAATCAGAACGGCAGCTATATTGAAATGCATTGATGTTTTTGTATAGTATTTTTTTCTCTCTTATTTTCTTTTCTAAATGTACCTGTATATTGCTTACATGTTTGAAATAAATTACCAATCAATCAACCAATCAAAGTGGCAACATAAAAGTGTTGTAAAAACAGACTTTTAGTTTCTGCTGTTTAGTATCATTTGTATTATGTTGTAATACCATCCACCCAGGCTGGAGCCTATTCCAGCTACCATAGGACGACAGGCAGGGTGCACCCTGGACAGGCTGCCAGTCCATCAGCAGGGCTAACACACACTACATGTTAAAGTGTGGACAGACCTTCTCATTTCATGGTTTTTCTTTATTTGCTTCTACTTTCTACATTGTAGATACAAACTGAAGACATCAAATATATGAAGCAAGTTTATGGAATTATGTATCAAAGAAAAGATGGATAAATAACTCTACAGTGGGGCAAAAAAGTATTTAGTCAGCCACCGATTGTGCAAGTTCCCCCACTTAAAATGATGACAGAGGTCAGTAATTTGCACCAGAGGTACACTTCAACTGTGAGAGACAGAATGTGAAAAAAAATCCATGAATCCACATGGTAGGATTTGTAAAGAATTTATTCGTAAATCAGGGTGGAAAATAAGTATTTGGTCACCTCAAACATGGAAAATCTCTGGCTCTCACAGACCTGTAACGTCTTCTGTAAGAAGCTTTTCTGTCCCCCACTCGTTACCTGTATGAATGGCACCTGTTTGAACTCATCATCTGTATAAAAGACACCTGTCCACAGCCTCAAACAGTCAGACTCCAAACTCCGCCATGGCCAAGACCAAAGAGCTTTTGAAGGACACCAGGAAAAGTATTGTAGACCTGCACCAGACTGGGAAGAGTGAATCTACAATAGGCAAGCAGCTTGGTGTGAAAAAATCAACTGTGGGAGCAATCATCAGAAAATGGAAGACATACAAGACCACTGATAATCTCCCTCGATCTGGGGCTCCACGCAAGATCTCATCCCGTGGGGTCAAAATTATCATGAGAACGGTGAGCAAAGATCCCAGAACCACACGGGGGGACCTGGTGAATGACCTGCAGAGAGCTGGGACCAAAGTAACAAAGGTCACCATCAGTAACACACTACAACGGCAGGGAATCAAATCCCGCAGTGCCAGACGTGTTCCGCTGCTGAAGCCAGTGCATGTCCAGGCCCGTCTGAAGTTTGCCAGAGAGCACATGGATGATACAGCAGAGGATTGGGAGAATGTCATGTGGTCAGATGAAACCAAAGTAGAACTTTTTGGTATAAACTCAACTCGTCGTGTTTGGAGGAAGAAGAATACTGAGTTGCATCCCAAGAACATCATACCTACTGTGAAGCATGGGGGTGGAAACATCATGCTATGGGGCTGTTTTTCTGCCAAGGGGACAGGACGACTGATCCGTGTTAAGGACAGAATGAATGGGGCCATGTATCGTGAGATTTTGAGCCAAAACCTCCTTCCATCAGTGAGAACTTTGAAGATGAAACGAGGCTGGGTCTTCCAACATGACAATGATCCAAAACACACCGCCCGGGCAACAAAGGAGTGGCTCCGTAAGAAGCATTTGAAAGTCCTGGAGTGGCCTAGCCAGTCTCCAGACCTCAACCCCATAGAAAATCTGTGGCGGGAGTTGAAAGTCCGTGTTGCTCGGCGACAGCCCCAAAACATCACTGCTCTCGAGAAGATCTGCATGGAGGAATGGGCCAAAATACCAGCTACTGTGTGTGCAAACCTGGTAAAGACCTATAGTAAACGTTTGACCTCTGTTATTGCCAACAAAGGTTATGTTACAAAGTATTGAGTTGTATTTTTGTTATTGACCAAATACTTATTTTCCACCCTGATTTACCAATAAATTCTTTACAAATCCTACCATGTGGATTCATGGATTTTTTTTTCACATTCTGTCTCTCACAGTTGAAGTGTACCTCTGGTGCAAATTACTGACCTCTGTCATCATTTTAGGTGGGGGAACTTGCACAATCGGTGGCTGACTAAATACTTTTTTGCCCCACTGTAAATATATTTTAGATTCCTCAAAGTAGCCACTGTTTGCTTTGTTGACAGAGCTGCAAACCCTGCTCTCAGTGAGCTTCATGATGTAGTCACCTGACATGGTTTCCCCTCACAGGTGTGCCTGTCAGGGTTCATTTGTGGCATTTCTTTCCTTCTTAACAACATCAGTTGTGTTGTGCAGAAGTCAGGTTGGTACACAGCTGACAGCCATAGTTGACAACTGTTAGAATTCATATCATGTCACGAACCAATCAGCTAAGTAAAGAGAAACAACAGCCCATCATTAATTTACGAACTGAAGGTCAGACAGTCCAGAAAACTGCTAAAACTTTGAATGTGTCCCAACATATGACTGTACACCAACCCACCCAACCAATGTCATCGTCAAGTATGCTTTTGACACCAATGTGGTTGGGCCCATCTCTGATAGAGATGAGACAGTGTACAGAACCTGTCCTCCTGGTGCTCCGAAAACAACCTGAGGCAGAAGGTCCTTAAAATCAAAGAACTTATAATGAACTTTAGGAGCGACAAACAGCTCCATTCCCCTTCGATTATAAATGGAGGATGGGTGGAATCTGTCTCCACCTTCAGGTTTCTGGGCACCCACATCTTTGCTGATCCCACCTGTACCCACAACACCGACTGGTAAAGAAGACCCAGCAGTGGCTGCATTTCCCCCATGTCCTCTGGAAAAACAACCAGAACCAGAAGCTGCTGCTGGCCTTCTATGGCTCCTCAGTGGAGAACGTGCGCTCCTACTGCCCAGGTGTTTGGTGCGCAGGGGCCGAAACTGAGAACAGGAAGACTGCACAGAGAGTCATTAACACCGTCCAAAAAAACCATTGGCTGCCCTCTGCCACCCCTGCCCACCCATCTCACCAATCTGAGCCATGGTCTGTGGTTGGCCTCATGTTTTAGGCCAACCACAGACAGACTATTCAGACCAAGTATTTTCTTTGCGCTACCTCCAACCAAGCACTTTGCTCTCCAATGTGTGCCTTTCTATTGTTGTGTATATATTTCTCTAGACTGTATATATCGCTTCTGTTTGCTATTTATAGCAGATGTCTTTACTATTTATATATTTATTAAAACCATTAAGCGCTATGGCAAAACTGGCTCATATGAGGACCACCCCAGGAAAGGAAGACCAAGAGATGGCCTGGCCTCCACAGTCGCCTAACCTAACCCAGTGGAGATGGTTTGGGATGAGATGGAGCGCAGAGTGAAGGCAAAGGACCAACAAGTGCTCAGCATCTCTGAATTCCTCCAAGACTGTTGGAAACCATTTCAGGAGACGACCTCATGAAGCTCATGGAGAGAGAGCCAAGAGTGTGCAAGGTAGTAATCAAAGCAAAGGATCTAAAATATAAAACATGTTTTGAGTTATTTCACACTTTTTTGTTTGCTACATATTTGCACATGTGTTCATTCATAGTTTGATGCTTTCAGTGAGAATCTACAATGGAAATAGTGGAAAAACCATAAAATGAGAAGGTGTATAGGGTTAAGGGATTAGGTTAATTGGTGACTCTAAACTGCCCATAGATGTGAATGTGACTTCTTAATTAATTACAGTTTTAATGCTGCAAAAGCGCAAAAAACACATGGGAAGTAAAACAGAATACAAAAGAAGCTGAATAAATCAGTGGAACAATGGAAGTAGAAATGGAAGTAGAAAAAGACAACATTAGCTGTTTACTATCACTGTATTAAAATTCTCAATTAGAAGTAAATTGAAACTGTCGAAAAATGTCATTTGAGCTAAACTACAGAAATCTTTACAAGCATTATGGTTCATCACTAATCCCAGAGTTGGGGTCAGTCTGATGTACCTGTTGTATACATGCTCAGGTGTAAAAGCTGCTGCAGTAACATTCGGCTAACTTCAATTTCTTCAGGAAGTGCACTTTGTAGTTGTAATTAAGTATATAGTCAGACATTAGAGAAGAATTACCTTATAACTGTACTTATGGATATAAATTCATGTAGTTCACTAAAAAGTAATCATGCTACAAATAACTTTTTGACACGATATTATATTATCATCAAAAAATGTTTCACGCAAAAGTTAAAAAATGTGTTGCCCCTTCATTTTAATGAACATTTTTGCAGCTCTATTACATTTGTGTTCACTGCTTCAAAACACCACCACCCAGATGCTTAGAAAAGCATTTAAAGCACAGTTCATATAGACAATAGGCCGTGGTCAGAAGAGATACTCACTTGAACACTGAGATTTCAAATGTCTGTAGCTCTGGTCCTCATACAGGTAAAACCATCAACACATTTGTACAGATCTTTGATAAAAGTAATATGGCTTTTCAATCAGTTTGACAACTCTAATATAAGTCCGCTGCCTTCATTAACAGATATAAGCGATTTTTGAAAACCCGATTTATTTAATAAATCAAAGTAAGTGTTAAGACAAAAGACAATGTTGATTGTAGTAATGTCTACATGATTGTTCACAGTCAGCACAAACCACAAATGTGGCAAATGAGAATGCAGACAACCCATTCATCTCTTGACAGTTTGATTTTTTTGACAAAGCTTTAATTCCTCTATAGAAAGAGATGTTTCTCTCTTTTCCCAAACACTCTAATCCTAAAGGTCTGAAAAGGCATCGGCAAATCTGTTACATTTCATAACAAATAAGGTTTTATACATTTGTTCAATTTTTACATTGAGTATTTGTATTTAGGTATA